>NC_091297.1:38475158-38482658 GCF_038502225.1 Cherax quadricarinatus | reverse complement strand
TATATATATATATATATATATATATATGTCGTGCCGAATAGGCAGAACTTGCGATCTTGGCATAAATAGCAACGCTCATCTTGCCATATAGGACAAGCGAAAATTTGTGCATGCAATAATTTTGCCAAAATCTTTCTGAACCTAATGAAAAAAATATATTTTATTGTGTTTGTTTAGTATTAAACTACTGTAAACAAATCTAAAATATATTTAGTTGGGTTAGGCTAAAATAAATTGTTCTTGTTATAATAAGGTTAGGTAAGTTTTCTAAGATTCGTTTGGAGCAAAATTAAAAATTTTTAATTTAACATAAATGAAAAATATATATCTTTAAACGTATAAGAGAATCTTTTAGAAAAGACTTAATTTTAAGTGAGTTCTTGCTAATTGACCAGTTTTACATATTCGGCACGACATATATATATATATATATATATATATATATATATATATATATATATATATATATATATATATATATATGTATATATATATATATATATATATATATATATATATATATATATATATATATATATATATATACATATATATATATATATATATATATATATATATATATATATATATATATATATATATATATATATATGTCGTGCCGAATAGGCAGAACTTGCGATCTTGGCTTAAATAGCAACGCTCATCTTGCCATATAGGACAAGTGAAAATTTGTGTATGCAATAATTTCGCCGAAATCATTCTGAACCTAACGAAAAAAATATATTTTATTGTGTTTGTTTAGAATTAAATTATTGTAAACAAATCTAAAATATATTTAGTTGGGTTAGGTTAAAATATATTGCTCTTGTTATAGTAAGGTTAGGTAAGTTTTCTAAGATTCTTTTGGTGCAAAATTATAAATTTTTACATTAACATTACTGAAAAAAATGTATCTTTAAATGTATAAGAGAAAATTTTGGAAAGGATTTAATTTTAAATGAGTTCTTGCTAATTGACCAGTTTTACATATTCGGCACGACATATATATATATATATATATATGAATGTATGTTTTTCAAGTCGTTATGTATTGAGCTAATACGCGTACGAACCAACCATCATACTATGAATAAGTGATATGTAGGTAAGAATTATACATATTCTTGGTAGTCTATAATGACTAGCATTTTACTGATTTATATTTGTGGTATTATTATTCAAAATTGTATGCTATTAAGTAACAGTTGTCTTTGTGTAATTATACCTTTCTTGCGGTGGAACATTTCTGTAACATGCAAGTACTAGGAGGTGAGACATTTCCCAGTGAGTGAGAGGGAGTAATAGCAGACTAGTCGTGTTGCAGTGCACCACTTGTCTAGTATTCACCGATTTTTTTGTACCACACAGATTTTTTTAGTAACACACGAATTTTTTGGTATCAAACGATTTTTTTTGGTACCACACGAATCTTGTACAACACTATATTTTTGGTACCACACGAACTCTTTAATACCATACGAATCTAACACGAATTGTTTAGTAAAATACGAATTGTTTAGTACCACACGAATTCTTTGGTACCAAACGAATTGTTTGGTACTACACGAATTGTTTAATATCACACGAATTGTTTGGTACTACACAAATGGTTTAGTACAACACGAATTGTTTGGTACCACATGAATTCTTTAGTACAACACGAATTGTTAAGTGCGACACGAATTGTTTAGGACAACACAATTTTTTTAGTACCAAGTTTATAGCTTAGTGCTTCGAATTTTTTATTAATATGAAATATACGAAGAAATTTTGCAGTACTTAAAATATACTTTAATTCCCACAATAATTGTTCTAAAAGTGAAGCTAAAGTGATCTTATACTAAAGTGATCTTATACTAAAGTGATCTTATACTAAAGTGATCTTATACTAAAGTGATCTTATACTAAAGTGATCTTATACTAAAGTGATCTTATACTAAATATTTCATGTAACGTGTGAATGTTTTGTTATATAATGTTAAGGTTATTGTGTATACCTGTGTAGGAAGAAAAAGTGGGAGGGAGGAGGCGTGCATGGACGTGATATGAGAAGTGTGAGGGAAGAGTGTGAGGGCGGAGTGTGAGTGTGAGGGAGGAGTGTGTGTGAGAGAGGAGTATTTGTGTGAGAGGGAGGAGTATGAGTGTGAGGGAGGAATGTGTGTGTGTGTATGTGTGTGAGGGGAGTGTGTGTGTGTGTGTGAGGGAGAAGTGTGAATGTGAGGGAGGAGTGAGTGTGTGAGGGAGGAGTGTGTGTGCGTGTGAGTAAGGAGTATGTGCGTGTATGAGAGGGAGGGGTATGAGTGTGAGGGATGAGTGTGTGTATGTGTCAGGAAGGAGTGTGTGTGTGAGGGAGGAGAGTGAGAGTGAGGGAGGAGTGAGTGTGCGTGTGAGGAAGGAGTATGTGTGTGTGTGAGAGGGAGGAGTATGAGTGTGAGGGAGGAGTGTGTGTGTGTGAGGGATGAGAGTGTGTGTGTGAGGAAGGAGTGTGTGTGTGTGAGGGAGGAGAGTGAGAGTGAGGGAGGAGTGTGTGTCCGTGTGAGGAAGGAGTATGTACTCACCTATTTGAGGTTGCAGGGATCGAGTCATAGCTCCTGGCCCCGCCTCTTCGCTGATTGCTACTAGGTCCTCTCTCTCCCTGCTCCATGAGCTTTATCATACCTCGCCTTAAAACTATGTATGGTTCCCGCCTCCACTACTTCACTTTCAAGGCTATTCCACGGCTTGTCTACTCTATGACTGAAGAAATACTTCCTAACATTCCTTTGATTCATTTGAGTCTTAAACTTCCAATTGTGACCTCTTGTGTCTGTGTCCCATTTCTGGAACATCCCGTCTTTGTCCACCTCGTCTATTCCGCGCAGTATTTTATATGTCGTTATCATGTCTCCCCTGACCCTCCTGGCCTCCAGTGTCGTCAGTGAGAGAGGGAGGAGTGTGAGTGTGAGGGAGGAGTGTGTGTGTGTGTGTGTGAGCGATGAGTGTGTGTGTGAGTGAGGAAGGGGTGTGTGTGTGTGAGGGAGGAGAGTGAGAGTGAGGGAGAAGTGTGTGTGCGTGTGAGGAAGGAGTATGTGTGTGTGTGAGAGGGAGGAATACGAATGTGAGGGAGGAAAATGTGTTTGCGAGGGATGAGTGTGTGTGTGTGTGTGAGGAAGGAGTATGTATGTGAAAGGTAGGAGTGTGAGTGCGAGGGAGGAGTGTGTGTGTGTGTGAGGGGGGAGTGTGTATGTGTGTGTGTGAGGGAGGAGTGTGAGGGAGTAATGTGTGTGTGTGTGAGAGAGGGAGGAGCGTGTGTGAAAGGAAGGAGTGTATGTGTGAGGGAGGAGTGTGTGTGTGTGAGAAGGAGGTGTGTGTGTGTGAGGGAGGAGTGTGAGTGTGAGGGAGGAGTGTGTGTGTGTGTGAGAGAGGGAGGAGTGTGTGAGTGAGGGAGGAGTGTGTGTGTGAGGGAGGAGTGTGTGTGTGTGTGAGAAGGAGGTGTGTATGTGTGAGGGAGGAGTGTGAGTGTGAGGGAGGAGTGTGTGTGTGAGGCAGGAGTGTGTGCGTGTGTGTGTGAGGGAGGAGTGTGAGTGTGAGGGAGTAATGTGTGTGTGTGTGTGAGAGGGAGGAGCGTGTGTGAAAGGAAGGAGTGTATGTGTGAGGGAGGAGTGTGTGTGTGTGAGAAGGAGGTGTGTGTGTGTGTGAGGGAGGAGTTTGAGTGTGAGGGAGGAGAGTGTGTGTGTGAGAGGGAGGAGTGTGTGAGTGAGGGAGGAGTGTGTGTGTGATGGAGGAGTGTGTATGTGTGAGAAGGAGGTGTGTATGTGTGAGGGAGGAGTGTGTGTGTGTGTGTGAGGGAGGAGTGTGTGCGTGTGTGTGTGTGAGTGTGTGAGGAAGGAGTGTGTGTGTATGTGAAGGAGGAGAGTGTGTGTGAAGGAGTGTGTGTGTGGGAGGAGTGTGAGTGTGAGGGAGAAGTGTATGTGTGTGTGAGGAAGGAGTGTGTGTGTGTGTGTGAGGGAGGAGTATGTATGTGAGAGGTAGGAGTTTGAGTGTGAGGTAGGAGTGTGTGTGTGTGTGAGGGAGGAGTATGAGTGTGAGGGAGGAGTGTGTGTGTGTGTGAGGGGGGAGTGTGTCTGTGTGTGTGTGAGGGAGGAGTGTGAGTGTGAGGGAGTAATGTGTGTGTGTGAGAGAGAGGGAGGAGCGTGTGTGAAAGGAAGGAGTGTATGTGTGAGGGAGGAATGTGTGTGTGTGAGAAGGAGGTGTGTGTGTGTGAGGGAGGAGTGTGAGTGTGAAGGAGGAGTGCGTGTGTGAGAGAGGGAGGAGTGTGTGAGTGAGGGAGGAGTGTGTGTGTGAGGGAGGAGTGTGTGTGTGTGAGAAGGTGTGTATGTGTGAGGGAGGAGTGTGAGTGTGAGGGAGGAGTGTGTGTGTGAGGGAGGAGTGTGTGCGTGTGTGTGTGTGTGAGTGTGTGAGGAAGGAGGGTGTGTGTATGTGAAGGAGGAGAGTGTGTGTGAAGGAGTGTGTGTGTGTTTGTGTGTGAGGGAGGAGTGTGTGTGTGAGGGAGGAGTGTGTGTGTGTGTGAAGGAGGAGTGTGTGTGTGAAGGAGTGTGTGTGTGTGTAAGGAAGGAGAGTGTGTGTGTGTGAGTGAGGAGTGTGGGTGTGAGGGAGAAGCGCGTGAGTGTGTGAGGAAGTAGTGTGTGTGCGTGTGAGGGAGGAGTGTGTGTGTGTGTTTGTGTGAGGGAGGAGTATGTGTGTTTGAGGGAGGAGTATGTGTGTGTGTGTGTGTGTGTGTGTGTGAGGGAGGAGTGAGTGTGAGGGAGGAGTGTGTGTGTGTGAGGGAGGAGTGTGCGTGTTTGTAAAGGAGGAGTGTGAGTGTGAAGGAGGAGAGTGTGTGTGATGGAGGAGTGTGAGTGTGTGTGTGAGGGAGGAGTGTGTGTGTGTGAGGGAGGAGTGTGCGTGTGTGTGAGGGAGGAGTGTGTGTGTGAGGGAGGAGTGTGCGTGTGTGTGAGGGAGGAGTGTGAGTGTGAAGGACTGTTTGTGTGTGTGTGAGGGAGGAGTGTGAGTGTGAGGGAGGAGTGTGTGTGTGTGTGTGAGGGAGGAGTGTGTGCGTGTGTGTGTGTGAGTGTGTGAGGAAGGAGAGTGTGCGTATGTGAAGGAGGAGAGTGTGTGTGAAGGAGTGTGTGTGTGTGTGTGAGGGAGGAGTGTGTGTGTGTGAGGGAGGAGTGTGTGTGTGTGTGAAGGAGGAGTGTGTGTGTGAAGGTGAGTGTATGTGTGTGTAAGGAAGGAGAGTGTGTGTGTGTGTGAGTGAGGAGTGTGAGTGTGAGGGAGGAGCGCGTGTGTGTGTGAGGAAGGAGTGTGTGTGCGTGTGAGGGAGGAGTGTGTGTGTGTGTTTGTGTGAGGGAGGAGTGTGTGTGTGTGTTTGTGTGAGGGAGGAGTATGTGTGTTTGAGGGAGGAGTATGTGTGTGTGAGGGAGGAGTGTGTGTGTGTGTGTGTGTGAGGGAGGAGTGTGTGTGTGTGTGTGTGTGAGGGAGGAGTGAGTGTGAGGGAGGAGTGTGAGTGTGAGGGAGGAGTGTGCGTGTTTGTAAGGGAGGAGTGTGAGTGTGAAGGAGGAGAGCGTGTGTAAGGGAGGAGTGTGAGTGTGTGTGTGAGGAAGGAGTGTGTGTGTGTGAGGGAGGAGTGTGCGTGTGTGTGAGGGAGGAGTGTGTGTGTGAGGGAGGAGTGTGCGTGTGTGTGAGGGAGGAGTGTGAGTGTGAAGGAGTGTTTGTGTGTGTGTGAGGGAGGAGTGTGTGTGTGTGAGAAAGGAGTGTGTGTGTGAGGGAGGAGTGTGTGTGCGTGTGAGGGAGGAGTGTGTGTGTGAGGGAGGAGTGTGTGTGTGAGAGGGAGGAGTGTGAGTGTGAGGAAGGAGTGTGTGTGTGTGAGGGAGGAGTGTGTGTGTGTGTGTGTGAGGGAGGAGTATGAGTGTGAGGGAGGAGTATGTGTGTGTGAGGGAGGGAGGAGTATGAGTGTGAGGGAGGAGTGTGTGTGTGTGTGAGGGAGGAGTGTATGTGTGTGTGAGGAAGGAGTGTGTGTGTGTGTGTGAGGGGAGAGAGAGAGTGTGTGTGCGTGTGTGAGGGAGGAGTGTGAGTGTGAGGGAGGAATGTGTGTGTGTGTGTGTGTGTGTGAGGAAGGAGTGTGCGTGTGTGAGGGAAGGGTGTGTGTGTGTGTGTGAGGGAGGAGTATGTGTGTGTGTGTGTGAGGGAGAAGTGTGTGTGTGTGAGGGAGGAATGTGTGTGTGTGTGGCGGAGGAGTATGTGTGTGTGTGTGTGTGAGGGAGGAGTGTGTGTGCGTGTGTGTGTGTGTGTGTGAGGGAGGAGTGTGTGTGTGTGTGTGAAGGAGGAGTGTGTGTGGAAGGAGGGACTAGTGTGTGTGTGTGAGGGAGGAGTATGTGTGTGTGAGGGAGGAGTATGTGTGAGAGAGGGAGGAGTGTGAGTGTGAGGGAGGAGTGCGCGTGTGTGAGGAAGGAGTGTGTGTGTGTGTGTGTGTCAGGGGGGAGTGTGTGTGTGTGTGTGTGTGTGTGTGTGTGTGTGTGTGTGTGTGTGTGTGTGTGTGTGTGTGTGTGTGTGTGTGTGTGTGTGTGTGTGTGTGTGTGTGAGGGAGGGAGGCGTGTGAGTGTGAGGGAGGAGTGTGTGTGTGTGTTTGAGAGGGAGGAGCGTGTGTGAGAGGGAGGAGTGTGTGTGTGAAGGCGGATTGTGTGTGTGCGTGTGTGAGGGAGGAGTATGAGTGTGAGGGAGGAGTGTGTGTGTGTGTGAAGGAGGAGTGTGTATGTGTGAAGGAGGAGTGTGTGTGTGAAGGAATGTGTGTGTGTGTGAGGGAGGAATGTGAGTGTGAGGGAGGAGTGTGTGTGTGTGTGAAGGAGTGTATATGAATGAGTGTGTGTGTGTGAGGGAGGAGTGTGTGTGTGTGAAGGAGGAGTGTGTGTGTGTGTGTGTGTGTGTGTGTGTGTGTGAGGAAGGAGAGTGTGTGCGTGTGTGTGAGGGAGGAGTGTGAGTGTGAGCTAGGAGTGTGTGTGTGTGTGATGGAGGAGTGTGTGCGTGTGTTGAGGGAGGAGTGTGTGTGTGTGTGTGTGAGGGAGGAGTGTGAGTGTGAGCTAGGAGTGTGTGTGTGTGATGGAGGAGTGTGTGTGTGTGTGTTGAGGGAGGAGTGTGTGTGTGTTGAGGGAGGAGTGTGTGTGTGAGGGAGGAGTGTGTGTGTGAGTGTGAGTGTGAGTGTGAGGGAGGAGTATATGTGTGTGTGTGAGGGAGAAGTATGTATGTGTGAGGGAGGAGTATGTGTGTGTTGAGGGAGGAGTGTGTGTGTGAGGGAGGAGTGTGTGTGTGTGAGTGTGAGTGTGAGAGAGGAGTATGTATGTGTGTGTGAGGGAGGAGTGTGCGAGTGGGGGGAGGAGTGTGTGTGTGTGTGTATGTGAGGGAGGAGTGTGTGTGTGTGTGTGTGTGAGGTAGGAGTGTGAGTGTGAAAGAGGAGTGTGTGTGTGTAAGGGAGCAGTGTGAGTGTGA
>NC_091297.1:38452658-38472658 GCF_038502225.1 Cherax quadricarinatus | reverse complement strand
TGTCTGTGTGTGTCTGTGAGGGAGGTGTATGTGTGTGTGTATGAAGGTGTATGTTTGTGTGTGTGTGTGTGTACTCACCTAGTTGTACTCACCTAGTTGAGGTTGCGGGGGTCGAGTCCGAGCTCCTGGCCCCGCCTCTTCACTGATCGCTACTAGGTCACTCTCCCTGAGCCGTGAGCTTTATCATGCCTCTGCTTAAAGCTATGTATGGATCCTGCCTCCACTACATCGCTTCCCAAACTATTCCACTTACTGACTATGTGGCTGAAGAAATACTTCCTAACATCCCTGTGATTCATCTGTGTCTTCAGCTTCCAACTGTGTCCCCTTGTTACTGTGTCCAATCTCTGGAACATCCTGTCTTTGTCCACCTTGTCAATTCCTCTCAGTATTTTGTAAATCGTTATCATGTCCCCCCTATCTCTCCTGTCCTCCAGTGTCGTCAGGTTGATTTCCCTTAACCTCTCCTCGTAGGACATACCTCTTAGCTCTGGGACTAGTTTTGTTGCAAACCTTTGCACTTTCTCTAGTTTCTTCACGTGCTTGGCTAGGTGTGGGTTCCAAACTGGTGCCGCATACTCCAATATGGGCCTAACGTACACGGTGTACAGGGTCCTGAATGATTCCTTATTAAGATGTCGGAATGCTGTTCTGAGGTTTGCTAGGCGCCCATATGCTGCAGCAGTTATTTGGTTGATGTGCGCTTCAGGAGATGTGCCTGGTGTTATACTCACCCCAAGATCTTTTTCCTTGAGTGAGGTTTGTAGTCTCTGACCCCCTAGACTGTACTCCGTCTGCGGCCTTCTTTGCCCTTCCCCAATCTTCATGACTTTGCACTTGGTGGGATTGAACTCCAGGAGCCAATTGCTGGACCAGGTCTGCAGCCTGTCCAGATTCCTTTGTAGTTCTGCCTGGTCTTCGATCGAGTGAATTCTTCTCATCAACTTTATGTCATCTGCAAACAGGGACACCTCAGAGTCTATTTCTTCCGTCATGTCGTTCACAAATACCAGAAACAGCACTGGTCCTAGGACTGACCCCTGCGGGACCCAGCTGGTCACAGGTGCCCACTCTGACACCTCGCCACGTACCATGACTCGCTGCTGTCTTCCTGACAAGTATTCCCTGATCCATTGTAGTGCCTTCCCTGTTATCCCTGCTTGGTCCTCCAGTTTTTGCATCAATCTCTTGTGTGGAACTGTGTCAAACGCCTTCTTGCAGTCCAAGAAAATGCAATCCACCCACCCCTCTCTCTCTTGTCTTACTGCTGTCACCATTTCATAGAACTCCAGTAGGTTTGTGACACAGGATTTCCCGTCCCTGAAACCATGTTGGCTGCTGTTGATGAGATCGTTCCTTTCTAGGTGTTCCACCACTCTTCTCCTGATAATCTTCTCCATGATTTTGCATACTATGCATGTCAGTGACACTGGTCTGTAGTTTAATGCTTCATGTCTGTCTCCTTTTTTAAAGATTGGGACTACATTTGCTGTCTTCCATGCTTCAGGCAATCTCCCTGTTTCGATAGATGTATTGAATATTGTTGTTAGGGGTACACATAGCGCCTCTGCTCCCTCTCTCAATACCCATGGGGAGATGTTATCTGGCCCCATTGCCTTTGAGGTATCTAGCTCACTCAGAAGCCTCTTCACTTCTTCCTCGGTTGTGTGCACTGTGTCCAGCACTTGATGGTGTGTCCAACCTCTCCGTCTTTCTGGAGTCCCTTCTGTCTCCTCTGTGAACACTTCTTTGAATCTCTTGTTGAGTTCTTCACATACTTCACGGTCATTTCTTGTTGTCTCTCCTCCTTCCTTCCTTAGCCTGATTACCTGGTCCTTGACTGTTGTTTTCCTCCTGATGTGGCTGTACAACAGTTTCGGGTCAGATTTGGCTTTCGCTGCTATGCCATTTTCATATTGTCTTTGGGCCTCCCTTCTTATCTGTGCATATTCGTTTCTGGCTCTACGACTGTTCTCCTTATTCTCCTGGGTCCTTTGCCTTCTATATTTCTTCCATTCCCTAGCACACTTGGTTTTTGCCTCCCTGCACCTTTGGGTAAACCATGGGCTCATCCTGGCTTTTTCATTATTCCTGTTACCCTTGGGTACAAACCTCTCCTCAGCCTCCTTGCATTTTGTTGCTACATATTCCATCATCTCATTAACTGGCTTCCCTGCCAGTTCTCTGTCCCACTGAACCCCGTTCAGGAAGTTCCTCATTCTTGTGTAGTCCCCTTTCTTGTAGTTTGGCTTCATTCGTCCTGGCCTTCCTGCTTCTCCCTCCACTTGTAGCTCTACTGTGTATTCGAAGCTTAAAACCACATGGTCACTGGCCCCAAGGGGTCTTTCATATGTGATGTCCTCGATATCTGCACTACTCAAGGTGAATACTAAGTCCAGCCTTGCTGGTTTATCCTCTCCTCTCTCTCTTGTAGTGTCCTTTACGTGTTGGCACATGAAGTTTTCCAGTACCACCTCCATCATCTTAGCCCTCCATGTATCTTGGCCCCCATGTGTATGTGTGTGTGTGTATGTGTGTGAGGGAGGTGTATGTTTGTGTGTGTGAGATGGAGGTGTAGGTGTGTGTGTGAAGGAGGAGTGTGTGTGTGTGAGGAAGGAGAGTGTGTTTGTGTGTGAGTGAGGAGTGTGAGTGTGAGGGAGGAGTGTGTGTGTGTGAGGAAGGAGTGTGTGTGCGTGTGTGTGAGGGAGGAGTGTGAGTGTGAGCTTGGTGTGTGTGTGTGTGAGGGAGGAGTGTGAGTGTGAGGGAGGAGTATGTGTGCGTGTGTGTGTGCGACGGAGGAGTGTGCGTGTGTTTGTTTGTGTGAGGGAGGAGTATGTGTGTGTGAGGGAGGAGTATGTTTGTGAATGAGGAGTGTGTGTGTGTGTGTGTGTGTGTTAGGGAGGGAGGAATGTGAGTGTGAGGGAGGAGTGTGTGTGTGAGGGAGGAGTGTGTGTGTGTGTGTGTGTGTGTGTGTGTGTGTGTGTGTGTGTGTGTGTGATTGATGAGTGTGAGTGTGAGGGAGGAGAGCGTGTGTGTGAGGGAGGAGTGTGAGTGTGAGGGAGGAGTGAGTGTGTGAGAGAGAGGGAGGAGTGTGTGTGTGAGGGAGGAGTGTGAGTGTGAGGGAGGAGTGTGTGTGTGTGAGGGAGGAGTGTGAGTGTGAGAAAGGAGTATGTGTGTGTGTGTGTGTGTGTGTGTGTGTGTGTGTGTGTGTGTGTGAGGGAGGAGAGTGTGAGTGTGAGGGAGGAATGTGTGTGTGAAGGAGGAGTGTGTGTGTGAGGGACGAGTGTGTGCGTGTGTGCGTGTGTGTGTGTGTGTGTGTGTGAGTGTGTGTGTGTGTGTGTGTGTGTGTGTGTGTGTGTGTGTGTGTGTGTGTGTGTGTGTGTGTGTGTGTGTGTGTGTGTGTGTGAAAAAGGAGTGTGTGTGTGAGGGAGGAGTGTGTGAGTGAGGGAGGAATGTATGTGAAGGAGAAGAGCGTGTGTGAAGAAGGATTGTGTGTGTGAGGGTGGAGTGTGTGCGAGGGAGAAGTGAGTGTGAAGAAGTGTGTGTGTAATTAGTAGGTTTGTTAGGGAGGAGTGTGTGTGTGTGAGGTATGAGTGTGTGTGCGTGAGGGAGGAGTGTGTGTGTGTGTGTGAAGGAGTGTGTATGTGTGTGTGTGTGTGTGTGTGTTGGAGGTGTATGTATATGTGTGTGTGTGTGTGTGTGTGTGTGTGTGTGTGTGTATGTGTGCGTGTATGTGTGTGTGTGTGTGTGTGTGTGTGTGTGTGTGTGTGTGTGGGTGTGTGGGGGTGTGTGTGTGTGTGTGTGTGTGTGTGTGTGTGCGTATGTTTGTGTGTGTGAGATGGAGGTGTACGTGTGTGTGTGTGTGTGAGGGAGGTGTATGTGTGTGTGTGAGGGAGGTGTATGTGTGTGTGTGTGTGTGTGTGTGTGTGTGAGGGAGGTGTATGTGTGTGTGTGAGGGAGGTGTATGTGTGTGTGTGAGGGAGGTGTATGTGTGTGTGTGAGGGAGGTGTATGTGTGTGTGTGTGTGTGTGTGTGTATGTGTATGTGTGTGTGTGTGTGTGTGTGTGTGTGTGTGTGCGTGAAGGAGGAGTGTGTTTGAGGGAAGTGCGTATGTATGTGAGTCAACATTACTTCCACTATTATCAGTACTACTACTACTACTACTCTTACTACTACTATACTACTACCACTCCTACTACTACTATACTATTACTACTACTACTACTACTACTACTACTACTACTACTCTTTCTACTACTACTCTTACTACTACTATACTACTACTACTACTACTACTACTACTACTACTACTCTTACTACTGCTATACTACTACTACTACTACTACTACTACTACTACTACTACTACTACTATTTCTACTGCTATACTACTACTACTACTACTACTGCTACTACTACTATTTCTACTGCTATACTACTACTACTACTACTACTACTATTTCTACTGCTATACTACTACTACTACTACTACTATTTCTACTGCTATACTACTACTACTACTACTACTACTACTACTACTACTACTACTACTAATAATAATAATAATAATAATAATAATAATAATAATAATAATAATAATAATAATAATAATAATAATAATAATAATAAATATTATAGCAATAATAGTACGTAATAATATCTTCATTATCATTATTCGTCATCATTTGAAGCGCTAAATCCTTAAAGGCCAGAGCCTTGATCCAAGGACTGGGACTGCAGCAACAAGAGCCTCACCAGGCTTCTGGGATTGTTTACAGCAGTATGACAATTTCCAGAGCACCGGCAGCAGGCCTGGCTCCCGCTGCCAGACACAAAAGAATTGGTAATTGTCATTATTATCTATCAAATTCTCAGACAAATAAAATTAAAGTAATCGTATGTGAGGATACATGACAGTATGAGGTAATGTATATCAATGGAATATTGTTCCTGATACGCCTGAATGCAGGAAGGTTAAATTTAATGTAAACGCTACAACATGGTACCTCATATATGAGGATACATGAAGGAACAATGTAATATGTATTATTGGGATATGGTACGTGATACGTGAGGATACAAGACTGTAAAACATAATTTTTGAGGATACAAGGCAATATGTATCACTGAAAAATAGATACACGAGGATATAAGGTAATATGTATCATTGGAAAATCGTGAATGATACATATAGATACATGAGGGTGCATAGTAATATGTACCACTGGAATATACCTGGTACATGAGGATACAGGAGTGTACTAGGTAATGTGTACCTCTAAAATATGGTACCTGATACATGAGTATACAGGGCGGTACAAGAATATGAGTTTCACTGAAGTATGGTACCTGATACACGGAGATACAGAAAGGTAATATGTATCACTGGAATATGATGTCTGTTACATGATACAGAACCGTGCAAAATATGTATCACTTGAAAAATCGTATATGATACGTGAGGATACAGGATGGTACACGGTAATATGTATCATCGACATATGGTGCCTGATACATGATACAGAACTGTGCAACTAATGAATCACTGGAAAAATCGCACAAGTTACGTGAATATATATAGGGGTACACTGGAATATGGTGCTTGATACATGCGGAAGTAAGACTTTTCAACATATGTATCACTGAAAAAATCGTACATGATACGTGAGGATTCATAAGGGTACAAGGTAATGTGTAACACTGGAATATGGTGCCTGATACACGAGGATACAGGACCCTGCAAGGGTCCTGGACTCTCTCTCAGTAATTAAGGTTATGGTAATGGGCACCATGATAATTCGTAGGGTAGGTACTCGGGTGATTATGGTAGGGTATAAGGGCAAATAAATTAACAGCAGGGTTTGAAGGCAAACAAATTAACAGCAGGGTATAAGGGCAAACAAATAACCAGCAGGGTATGAGGGCAAACAAAAGAGGACTAACTATTGATCTTGGAGTACACCATGGCTGTAGTGTGAAGCTCACCCGTCACACCAGTCTGCTAGACCCGTTTTTATGGTGCATTACTGAACCAGTTGAGGTGTTGGACCAGTTGGGGTGTTGGACCAGTTGGGGTGTTGGACCAGTTGGGGTGTTGGACCAGTTGGGGTGTAGGACCAGTTGGTATGTTAGACCAGTTGAGGTGTTGGACCAGTTGGGGTGTTGGACAAGTTGGGGTGTTGGATCAGATGGGGTGTTGGACCACTTGGGGCGTTGGACCAGTTGGGGTGTTGGACCAGTTGGGGTGTTGGACCAGTTGAGGTGTTGGACCAGTTTGGGTGTTAGACCTTATGGGGTGTTGGACCAGTTGGGGTATTAGACCAGTTGGAGTGTTGGACCAGTTGGGGTGTTGGACCAGTTGTGGGTGTTGAACCAGTTGAGATGCTGGGCCAGTTGGGGTGTTGGACCAGTTGAGGTGTTGGACCAGTTGGGTGTTACACCAGTTGGGGTGTTGGACCAGTTGAGGTGTTGGACCAGTTGGGGTGTTAGCCCAGTTGGGGTGTTACACCAGTTGGGGTGTTGGACCAGTTGGGGTGTTAGACTAGTTGGGGTGTTGGACCAGTTGGGGTGTTGGACCAATTGAGGTTTTGGACCAGTTGGGGTGTTAGACCAGTTGGGGTGTTGAACCAGTTGGGGTGTTGGACCAGTTGGGGTGTTAGACCAGTTGGGGTGTTGGATCAGTTGGGGTGTTAGACCAGTTGGGGTGTTGGACCAGTTGGAGTGTTAGTCCAGTTGGGGTGTTAGACCAATTGGGGGTGTTAGACCAGATGGGGTGTTGGACCAGTTGGTGTGTTGGACCTCTTGGGGCGTTGGACCAGTTGGGGCGTTGAACCAGTTGGTGCGTGAATATCTGCGCAGTTGGAGGTGAATGTTTGGGGTATTTGTGGTGATAAATAAGACACTTGTGCAACACTTACCTTCATTTCCTTCGTACAGAGTAGACGTCTTCAGTTGAATACAAAGGTAATTTAAATTAGAGACAGCAGAAGCGGTGAAAAGGTGAAGATGAAGTGATCAGTCCATCAGCTTTGAAGTAGTTTTGAGGTGGTCAGTCGCTCAGCCTTGAGAGGCGAGTCTACGTCATCAATGACTTGACCACTCGAGGCGAGAACCTACATCACTTTTGTTGATTAATAATAATAAATAAAATAAAAGTTTATTTCTTTGCTAAGGTTACAATGTGTGTTTACATATCATAATTTGATTGGAGCAAAGAAAGCCACTATGAAGCCAGGCATTTCGAGCAGACTTAACCTAATACTCATAGATTACTTAAGTCTAGAAGACAGGAGAAGAGTGGTAGAATACAAATAGTTAATATTTCACTCTATTATTAGTACGAGGTAGCACAATTTATGATACAATCTTACATTTTTAAGTTGTAATTAAGTTCGTTTACAGTCGTAGAATACAAATATTCTATATTTCACTCTATTATTAATATGAGGTAGTACAATTAATGATACATACATTTATAAGTTTGTAATAATGGCTTAATAGTTAAGGATAATAAAATATTTGAGGGCGTTGCTTTGAATTTGGTTGGGGTTTAGCATGGTGTGGGTATCTTTGTTATTGAGAGATGAGATGATTTTTGAGAATCGTCCTAAACTGATCTGTGGGCAGGAGACCTCTTGCTGCTTCAGGCAAAGAGTTCCAGATCTTCGGGCCCTTTACGTGCATTGCATTTTTGCAAAGTGTGAGCCGGACATGAGGGATGTCAAAAAAGTGTTTTGTGCCTCGTGTTATGCCTGTGTGTTCTGTTGAAGCTGTCTAGGAGAAGTTTGAGCGGAGGGTTGATATTGGAGTTTAGTGTTCTGTATATGTAGTAGGCACAATAATAAGTGTGTATATTATGTTTATTATGTAAGTTCATGTTTTTGAAGAGAGGTGGTGTGTGTTGTCTGGCACTGGAGCTGGTGATCATCCGCGCTGCCGCTTTTTCTTGGGTTATTAAAGGTTTGAGGTGACTGGCCGTGGTAGCTCCCCAAGCACAAATACCCATAGGTGAGGTGATATAAGGTAAGAAGGACCCTCTGGGGTACATAGTATCGTATCTTGGAGAGGATACCTACTGTTTTGGAAACTTTCTTAGTTATATGCTGGATGTGGGTCTGATATTTAAGATTACAGTCCAGGTGGAGACCTAGAAATTTTCCCTCAGTGTGTCTTGTAATGGGCGAACCATTTATCGATATATTTAGTTGGACATTTGATGCTCTGTTTCCAAAAAGCATGAAGTAGGTTATGTCTATATTGAGAGTAAGTTTGTTGGTCGTCATCCAGTTTTATATTTTATGTAGCTCACTGTTTACAGTGTTAATAAGTGTAGCCGGGTTTGGGTGGGAGAAGACATAAGTGGTGTCATCCGCGAATAGAACTGGTTTAAGGAGTCACGATGCATTTGGGAGGTCGTTGATGTAAATAACAAAGAGTAGAGGATCTAGGACACTTCCCTGTGGCATTCCAACATCTGCAGGCTGAGCATTGGAGTCACGCCATTTGTGTATACTGGTGTCTACCACTAAGATAAGATATTAGGTAGTTGAGCGATTGCTCTCTGACCTCGTAATGCTCAAGTTTTAGGTGCAAGATATTGTGATCTACTGTATCAAATGCTTTCCGTAGGTCTATGAAGAGCCACAGAGGATATTCATTTTTGTCAATTGCTGTATATAGTAATTCGAGCATCTGAATAATTGCATCATTCGTGCTTTTTTTGGCGTAAACTCAAACTGGCAGGGGTTCAGTATGTTAAGGGAAATCAGGTAGGAGTAGATTTGTTTATGTATTATTTCTTCGAAGATTTTTGAGAGCAAAAGCAAGTTAGATATTGGTCTGTAGTTATTTAGTTATATAGGATCGCCTCCTTTGTGGATCGGGGTGACCCTCGCCATCTTGAGTATTGATGGGAATGTAGAAAATTCAACGGATTTGTTAAAAAGTGTTGCAATAATATGGGACAGCACATGAGCAGCTTTATCATACATGATTGTTGGCAAGTTATTTAGGTCTCCTGCCTTGATTGTTAATGATAATTATTAGTGAGACTTCAGTAGGATTTGCAGGTGCTATATATAGAGAGTATTTAGGTAATTACCAATGAGGTAGTCTTGTGGCTGAGTATTTGCGTTTGGGATTTTGCTTGCTAGTTTTGCAGATCTGGGCCATTTGTGTTGCAGGTCCGGACCAGTTAAAATATACACATATAAAATTAGGAAAAAAAAAAACACTACAGTAGACCTGTAAGCAAGATATACAAGCGGACTGGATACAATTAAGAGAAAACGCTTCTTTTGGATATTATTAACGGATGACGATTCCCTTTGGATACAATTAATGGATAACACTTCTCCTTGGATACCATTAACAGATAACACTTCTCCTTGCATACCATTAACAGATAACACTTCTCCTTGGATACCATTAACAGACGACACTTCTCTTTGCATACCATTAACGGATGACACTTCTCTTTGTATACCATTAACGAATGACACTTCTCTTTGTATACCATTAACGGATGACACTTCTCCTTGTATACCATTAATGGATGACACGTCTCTTTGGATAGTATTAGCGGATAACACTACTTCCTGCATACCATTAACGGATGACACTTCTCCTTGGATACCATTAACGGATGACACTTCTTGGATACCATTAACGGACGACGCTTCTCCTTGGATACCAAGCTATATATCAAATCCTAAAATGCGATACTTTTTAAAATGCTTCAGTATTTAGTGCAACAGTGTTTGAGAGAGAGTGAGGTGATCCTTTACACCACTAGGCCTACAGGCCCATGCTGGGCAGGTCTTACTCACACCCAACTATTCTCACCTGTAGGTTGATTTATTAGATTTAACGCCTATCGACTACACAAAAATTATTCAAGGCTACATGTCTCCTGCATAGTACCACTCGAAAGAAGTTTAATGCCTAATATATGCACATATAGTCAGAGTGCAGGTGAACAAGAAAATTGAAGAGGGCAACACAGTGGGGGCAATCAGAATTATTACCAGTGAAGATACAGTTGCTCCCAGGGATGCTGACACGGCGGAAGCACTTAGAGGAAAGCACCCTGCCAGGGAAACCAGGGGCACCAACAGTTCCAACACCTCTGTCCCCATTGTGGAATCATTGATTGTGGAAGACTCGGACGTTTACAAAGCAATAATGTCGTTCCCATCTGGCTCTGCTGGGGGTTACACTGGAATAAGGCCACAACATTTAAAGGAAATGTTTAATCCAGCTATTGGGGAGATTGCAGAGACATTGCTTTCAGAGATCACAAGGATCGTCAACAATTCCTTGGCTGGTCTGATTCCTGACGAAATTAAACCTTTCTTTTTTGATGCAACACTTTGTGAACTTAAAAAAGAAGGATGGAGGAATTAGGCCAATTGCAGTGAGCAACACTCTTTGCAGCCTTGTTTCCAAAGCTGCTGTCCGAAGTATTCGCGAGAGGCAGCCATGATGCTTCAACCAAACCAGCTTGGTTTTGGGGTCTCTCAAGGAAGTGAAGCAGCGGTTCATGCAACAAGGGAGTATATCAACAACCTGCCTGAGGGCAATGCAGTGGTAAAATTAGACTTCAAGAATGCATTTAATCTCCCGAAAAGAGTTGTGGTATTAGCAACGTTACAAGAGCATTTCCCTGGTCTCTTCCCCTTTGTTTCAGCTGGATATAGCAAGGAATCAATGCTCCTGTTTGGAGAGCATAAAATCACATCATCAGAGGGTGTCCAGCAAAGGGATCCTCTTGCACCATTTCTCTTCTGTATAGCAGTTAGGAAAATCACAGTCAGACTGACTAGTGAGCTAAACATCTGGTTCCTGGATGATGGCACAATAGCAGGTACGAAGGAGTCCCTCTTAGGTTATCTTATACAAGTGATGACACGGGGACAGGAAATGGGTCTCATCCTGAATCCATCCAAATGTGAAATCGTTTCGGTCAGTCAACAAGTGATAAATGCAGTGAGATCCAAACTACCAGGAGAATCAGTCATTGCCCCTACCTCTGGGAAGCGATGCCATTGACACAATCCTCAGGAAGAAATTAGAAGTATTGAGAAGAATGGAACAACGAATAGGCAATCTTGACACCCACGATGCCTTGTACCTTCTCACAAAATGCTTGAATCTGCCCAGGTTGACATATTTCCTAAGATGTGCACCTTCATATGATAACCCTATTCTGCACGAATATGATAGTATCCTGAGGCAGATTTTTACGATAGTACTTAACCTTACTCTAGAAGACGAGCAGTGGAACCAAGCTACACTTCCAGTCAGACTAGGAGGCATTGGTGTCCGCAAGTCTTCACAGATTGCACTACCTGGTTTTCTGTCCTTATGTGTTGCATCCAGAGGGCTTGTAGCAGCAATTCTCACTGAACATCTTAGGGACAAGATTTGAGTCCAGGATCAAAAGTTCATTAACGGAGTCATGATCTGGGATAATCTAACGGGCTCTGAAACCAGACCTGCTCCCCCCAACAACTACAAACAGTCGCACTGGGATGGCCCGATAGTGGAAAATATAGCTTCAACAATGCTTTAGAGTGTGTCAAGGAAGGATAGAGCCCGCCTCCTGGCAGTGAGAGCGCCTCATGAAGGGGACTTTTTGTTGGCTGTTCCCAACTCCAGCCTTGGCACACGGCTCGACCCACAGACCATACTCACTGGTGTTGCCCTTCGACTTGCTGCCCCTATTCTAGCCGAACACAGGTGTATTTGTGGCAGTGAAGCAGCAGACCGATTCGGGTACCATGGTCTTGTGTGCCGTAAATCCGAGAGAAAGATTGCAAGACATGAGGAGGTTAATAACATTATCAAGAGGAGCCTCACAACAGCCGGATGTCCAGCAGTAAGGGAGTCATCCCGACTATGCAGATCTGATGGCAGCCAGAAGCGTCCAGATGGTATCACACTTCAAGGTTGGACAGACGGTAAGCAGGTGGTGTGGGACTACACATGGGCATCTACCTTGGCTGATACCTATCTCCAATACACCAGGGAAGAAGGAGGGGCAGCCGCCAGCTTCAGGGAGTCGCAAAAGTGTAGAAAATATGGAGAACTTGCCCATCATTATATGTTTGTTCCCATAGGCTCAGAGACCCTTGGCTCATGGGGAAAGAGTACATCTAAGTTCCTTAGGGAGCTAGGGAAAAGACTCATCAGGGTAACTAGGGATCCCACGACAGCTAGTTTTCTGTTCCAGCGACTCAGCGCTGCTGTATTTCGGGCACGCGCCCCAGTTCTGAAGAGCTGGATGAAATTCTCGCATTATAATCAGTGACAAACTTGTAACAATATGTACTAGACGTGTATCTCTCACACCTCATGCACTATATATATGTATATATATATATATATATATATATAATATATATATATATATACATATATAATATATATATATATATACATATATAATATATATATATATTTTTTTTTTTTTTTTTTTTATTATCACACTGGCCGATTCCCACCAAGGCAGGGTGGCCCGAAAAAGAAAAACTTTCACCATCATTCACTCCATCACTGTCTTGCCAGAAGGGTGCTTTACACTACAGTTTTTAAACTGCAACATTAACACCCCTCCTTCAGAGTGCAGGCACTGTACTTCCCATCTCCAGGACTCAAGTCCGGCCTGCCGGTTTCCCTGAATCCCTTCATAAATGTTACTTTGCTCACACTCCAACAGCACGTCATGTATTAAAAACCATTTGTCTCCATTCACTCCTATCAAACACGCTCACGCATGCCTGCTGGAAGTCCAAGCCCCTCGCACACAAAACCTCCTTTACCCCCTCCCTCCAACCCTTCCTAGGCCGACCCCTACCCCGCCTTCCTTCCACTACAGACTGATACACTCTTGAAGTCATTCTGTTTCGCTCCATTCTCTCTACATGTCCGAACCACCTCAACAACCCTTCCTCAGCCCTCTGGACAACAGTTTTGGTAATCCCGCACCTCCTCCTAACTTCCAAACTACGAATTCTCTGCATTATATTCACACCACACATTGCCCTCAGACACGACATCTCCACTGCCTCCAGCCTTCTCCTCGCTGCAACATTCATCACCCACGCTTCACACCCATATAAGAGCGTTGGTAAAACTATACTCTCATACATTCCCCTCTTTGCCTCCAAGGACAAAGTTCTTTGTCTCCACAGACTCCTAAGTGCACCACTCACTCTTTTTCCCTCATCAATTCTATGATTCACCTCATCTTTCATAGACCCATCTGCTGACACGTCCACTCCCAAATATCTGAATACGTTCACCTCCTCCATACTCTCTCCCTCCAATCTGATATTCAATCTTTCATCACCTAATCTTTTTGTTATCCTCATAACCTTACTCTTTCCTGTATTCACCTTTAATTTTCTTCTTTTGCACACCCTACCAAATTCATCCACCAATCTCTGCAACTTCTCTTCAGAATCTCCCAAGAGCACAGTGTCATCAGCAAAGAGCAGCTGTGACAACTCCCACTTTGTGTGTGATTCTTTATCTTTTAACTCCACGCCTCTTGCCAAGACCCTCGCATTTACTTCTCTTACAACCCCATCTATAAATATATTAAACAACCACGGTGACATCACACATCCTTGTCTAAGGCCTACTTTTACTGGGAAAAAATTTCCCTCTTTCCTACATACTCTAACTTGAGCCTCACTATCCTCGTAAAAACTCTTCACTGCTTTCAGTAACCTACCTCCTACACCATACACTTGCAACATCTGCCACATTGCCCCCCTATCCACCCTGTCATACGCCTTTTCCAAATCCATAAATGCCACAAAGACCTCTTTAGCCTTATCTAAATACTGTTCACTTATATGTTTCACTGTAAACACCTGGTCCACACACCCCCTACCTTTCCTAAAGCCTCCTTGTTCATCTGCTATCCTATTCTCCGTCTTACTCTTAATTCTTTCAATTATAACTCTACCATACACTTTACCAGGTACACTCAACAGACTTACCCCCCTATAATTTTTGCACTCTCTTTTATCCCCTTTGCCTTTATACAAAGGAACTATGCATGCTCTCTGCCAATCCCTAGGTACCTTACCCTCTTCCATACATTTATTAAATAATTGCACCAATCACTCCAAAACTATATCCCCACCTGCTTTTAACATTTCTATCTTCATCCCATCAATCCCGGCTGCCTTGCCCCCTTTCATTTTACCTACTGCCTCACGAACTTCCCCCACACTCACAACTGGCTCTTCCTCACTCCTACAAGATGTTATTCCTCCTTGCCCTATACACGAAATCACAGCTTCCCTATCTTCATCAACATTTAACAATTCCTCAAAATATTCCCTCCATCTTCCCAATACCTCTAACTCTCCATTTAATAACTCTCCTCTCCTATTTTTAACTGACAAATCCATTTGTTCTCTAGGCTTTCTTAACTTGTTAATCTCACTCCAAACAAGTTAAGAAAGCCTAGAGAACAAATGGATTTGTCAGTTAAAAATAGGAGAGGAGAGTTATTAAATGGAGAGTTAGAGGTATTGGGAAGATGGAGGGAATATTTTGAGGAATTGTTAAATGTTGATGAAGATAGGGAAGCTGTGATTTCGTGTATAGGGCAAGGAGGAATAACATACATACATATATATATATATATATATATATATATATATATATATATATATATATATATATATATATATATATATATATATATATATATATATATATATATATATATGTCGTGCCGAATAGGTAAAGTTTGTCAATTAGCAAGAACTCATTTAAAATAAAGTCCTTTCTAAACTTTTCTCTTATACGCTTAAAGATATATTTTTTTTTTCATTTATGTTAATGTAAAAATTAATCATTTGATGAGTTTCGAGAGCCTCTCTACTCTCGGAGCCCGGCCATGGGCCAGGCTCGTCTGGTGCTTGCCTGGTCAACCAGGCTGTTGCTGCTGGAGAGTCGCTGCCCCACATATCCATTACAGCCTGGTTGATCCGGCACTTGTTGAAGATGCTTGTCCAGTTTCCTCTTGAAGGCTTCTACACTTGTACCTGTCGTGTTTCTGATATCTTCTGGCAAGATGTTGAAAAGTCTTGATCCACGAATGTTGATACAGTGTTCCGTTATTGTCCCCACCGCACCCCTGCTCAACACTGGGTTTATTTTGCATTTTCTCTCATATCTCTCACTCGAGTATGTTGTTATGGCAGTGTGCAGATTTTTGACCAGGTCCTCGGGTACCTTCCACGTATATATTATCATGTATCTCTCTCTCCTCCGCTCCACTGAGTACATGTTCAAGACTTTAAGACGTTCCCAGTAATTTAAGTGCTTTACTGGTTCTGTGCGTGCCTTAAACGATCTCTGTATTTGTTCCAGCTCTGATATTTCTCCTGCATTGAATGGGGCCGTCAGTATTGAGCAATATTCCAAATGAGGGAGCACTAGCGATTTGAAGAGTGTCATCATTGCCATTATTTCCCTTGTTTTGAAGGTTCTTAAAACCCACCCCGTCATCCTCCTGGCTGTCCTGATCTTTTTCTTATGTTCTTTGATAGATAGGTCAGCTGACATAATTATTCCCAAGTCTTTTACGTGTTCCTTTCGTTCTGTTTGCTGATCCTCTTGAGTTTTGTATGCAGTGTTCCTTTTGAGTTCTTCATTCTTTCCATACCTAAGCAGCTGGAACTTATCACCATTGAACATCATGTTGTTCTCCACAGCCCACTGGAAAACCCTGCTTTTTCTTCCTGTAATATTTCCGTGTTTGCTACCGTAGTAACTTTCATGCTTATTTTAGTGTCATCTGCAAATTATGATACAAAACTGTGACGGGTGTTTTTATCTAAGTCTAGTATGAGGATGAGAAACAGCAGAGGTGCTAGGACGGTGCCTTGGGACACAGGTTTTTACCTCGCTGATGCTGGATTTCGCTGTGTTTACTACTACTTTTTGTGTTGTATATTAGGAACTCAAAATCCGTCTGCCTACCTTTCCCGAATGCCTTTGGCCCTCATTTTGTGCGTATTACTCTATGGTTGCGTTCGTGAAACGCCTTTGAAAAATCTGTGTAAATCACATTTGCATTTCGGTCGTCTTCCAACGCCTCCGTAAGTCATAGTGGTTCAGCAGCTGTGACAGGCATGATCGTCCTGCTCTAAAGCAATGCTGGATCGGGTTATGCTGATTTTGCTGGTCCATGTTATTTATTATCTGCTAAGGTGTTTGAGGAGGTAGATCACGGTAATGAATGTGATATTGTGTATATGGACTTCAGTAAGGTTATCGATAGAGTTCCACATCAAAGACTTTAGAGGAAACTTAAGGCACACGGAATAGGAGGGGAAATTTTTCCTGGGTAGAGGCGTGGTTGACAAATAGGCAGCAAAGAGTTTGCATAAATGGGGAGAAATCAGAATGGGGGCACGTCACAATCGGTGTTCCACAGGGGTCCGTGTTGGGCCTCTTGTTGTTCACAATTTACTTAAACGATAAGGATGAGGGAATAAATAGCGACATTAGCAAATTTGCTGATGACACCAAAATAGGCCGTCCAATTCATTCTACTGAGGACACTAGAGCACTCCAGGATAATTTAAATAGACTGATGCAGTGGTTGGAGAAGTGGCAGATGCAGTTTAATATAGACAAACGCAAAGTGCTAAATGTTGGACAGGACAATAACCATGCCACTTATAAACTGAATAGTGCAGATCTTAATACGACTGATTGCGAAAAGGATTTAGGAGTTCTGGTTAACAGTAATCTGAAATCAAGACAACAGTGCATAAGTGTTCGCAATAAAGCTAACAAAATCCTTGGCTTCATGTCAAGAAGTATAAATAACAGAAGTCCTCAGGTTCTGCAACTCTATATATCCTTGGTTAGGCCTCATTTCGATTATGCTGCAAAGTTCTGGTCATCATAATACAGAATGGATATAAACGCAATGGAAAACGTACAGAAGATGAGAAAGTTGATCCCATGTATCAGAAATCTTCCCTATGAGGATAGACTGAGGGCCCTGAGTCTGCACCCTCTAGAAAGGCGTAGAATTAGGGGGGAAGATATGATCGAGGTGTATAAATGGAAAACAGGAATAAAAAGGGGATGTAAATAACGTGCTGAAAATATCCAGCCAAGACAGGATTCGCAGCAATGGCTTCAAGTTGGAAAAGTTCAGATTCTGGAAGGATATAGGAAAGCACTGGTTTGGTAATAGAGTTGTGGATGAGTGGAAGAAACTCCCGAGTACCGTCATAGACGCTAAGACGTTGTGAAGTTTTAAAAATAGGTTGGATAAATACATGAGTGGGTGTAGGTGGGTGTGAGTTGAACCTGACTAGCTTGTGCTGCTGGGTCTGGTGCCGTGCTCCTTCCTTAAGTGAAAGTGACCTGACTAGGTGGTCATTGTTCTAGGCCGGGGGGGTGGCATGGATCTGCTTCGCATGGGTCAGTAGACCTGTTGCACTGTTCTTTATTTCTTATGTTCTTATGTTCATGCAAAGGAACTGTCTGCTCTCTTTAAAGTTTTCAGTAATTTCCCTTGATCTAGGCTCTTTCTCCAGAGAACGTTGAGGGCTCGTGCTAGAGGTACCTTGCACTTCTTTAAAAATAGAGCATTCCATGAATCTGGTCCAGGCGCTAAGGGAGGGCATATTAGCCATTTCTTTTTCGAAATCTATGGGATTTGTACTAATATCAGTTAGTTGGTCTGTGCGGTCTTCTGATGGAGTGAAAAATGTTCCTGCATTCTCTACCTTGCTGTCATTTAGTGGGTTGCTGAACACCGACTCATTCTGTTCTTATAGGATTTCACTCATTTCCTATTCTTCGTCAGTATCAGAGTCTCCTCTCAATAATGGTCCAATTCTACAAGTAGTTCATAGCTTGGATTTTACATAGGAATAGAAATATTTTGGATTTTTTGCAATATCCTGTATGGCCTTTAGTTCCTATTGTACTTCTTCTGTTAGGTATGATATCCTACGTTTTTGCTCTAATTCAGTCTAATTTGGTCTAATTCAGTTTATCTTTCCTCTGTTGCGATATATATATGTTTTTAAGCAATTCAGTAACCCGTCTTCTTCTTCTGTACCATCTCCTTCGCTTTCTCTATATATCTGATCTTCTGCTGTGCTTCCTCAATGGTACGTGTTTAATACAGACCTTGCATGCTTCTATGTTCAGCTTCTCTAGGCACTGGTGGGGATTTAGGGCGCTTGTGTCTGATTCCCAGGATATGTCTGATAGTCCTCGGTTTACTTTTCTCAGTCAATTCTATGGTTGTTGAAATTAAACTTACTGAACATCCCATCTCTTACATTAATGCTGCAGTTCCCTAACCCTGAGTTAATACTCATTTCTACTTCTATGGTGTTGTGATCAGAGTATATTGTTTTTGTAACTGTTATGTCTCTGATTAGGTTCTCTTTGTGAATATCAAATCCAGGGTATTTTCATTCCTAGTGGGATCAGTTATCTGTTGGTTCAATGAGTACTTTTCACAAAGCCTCATTAGTTCCCTGGTATGTGCCTGTTGAGCCAGAGTGCTTCCCGGAGATATTTCTGGTACGACATTGCGCTGCGCCATCTTCCATTTTACATGAGGGAGATTAAAGTCTCTAAGGAGTATAATATTTAGTGTGGGATTTTTCTAGCCTATCCAGACAGCTATCTATCTTCATTAACTGACCTGTGAATTCCTTAGCAGTTGCTGATGGCGGTTTATATACTAGGTTGATTACCAAATTCTTATTTTCCACTTCAGTGTCTAGAATTTCTACTGTATCATTCGTAAAATTCACCAGCTCTGTGCAACTGGAAGTATCTTTTACATAGAGTCCTACTCCTCCCTGTGACCTATTAATTCTGTCACATCGATACATGTTATAGTTTTCTGTGTTTATTTCTCCATCCAGAACATCCCTTGTGTGTGTTTCTGTAAATTCTCCAAAAATGGCATTCACTTCTGAGAGGAGCCCACTAATATAACAAACTTTGTCGTTTTTATTTGATTTCAGACCCTGGATATTTGCAAAGAGGAAGCAGGATTTACCACTTGGGATGTTTGGTTTTGCTGTGTGTTGTACTGGTGATGTACTACCTGATAAGACCCCTGGTGTACATACCCCTGGTTTCTCCAGTACTGTTTTTGCATTTGACTGTATATTCGGCTCTGATGTGCTGATGCCTGGCTTGCTATGTCCCAGTGCTGTGCCCCTCTGTCCCATCTGTAGCATTTTTCCTGTTTGCCTCTTCCTCTGATCCGATCGTTTCTCTTTATGTCTAAAAAAGACTGCTGATCATTTTCCATTTCTCTGTAGAGCCACGTTCCTTTTACATGATGGTCTGGACAGCTCAGATCATAATATTCTCTGAACTCTGTTGAAGTTTTGCACATCACTGGGTGGAAGTACCTGCAATCTTTGTCAAAACGACACTTTCCCTTTCTCAATATGTTCACATATTTTCTGTTGTGTTTATTCCAGCAAACTTTCCCATATATGCACTGAGCGGGGAGTCTGAGAGAGCCAGCAGCAGTGAACAGACCCGCACTACGCTATTCAGAGAAAACTTCCCCTCACTCCTTCAGTTGCAGCCTTGCAACATTGCATAGCTGTTGATGACACACTGAGAAGTGTGAAAGTACTTAAGCTAAAGATTTCCACCCCTCGTGGCTTGTCTTGCATAGTTAAGATCGCCTGTCTGCGATTGTTTGCAGTGGAGATGTCCTGTCAAAGGGCAATGTGTGGTGTAAATATTATGCAGAAAATTCGGAGTGTGGAAATTAGGAGAAGGTGTGGAGTTAATAAAAGTATTATTCAGAGGGCTGAAGAGGGGTTGTTGAGGTGGTTTGGTCATTTAGAGAGAATGGATCAAAGTAGAATGACATGGAGAGCGTACAAAATCTGTAGGGGAAGGAAGGCGGGGTAGGGGTAGTCCTCGAAAAGGTTGGAGGGAAAGGGTAAGGGAGGTTTTGTGG
>NC_091297.1:38437658-38447658 GCF_038502225.1 Cherax quadricarinatus | reverse complement strand
GCTCCATAAACATACTTACCTTCGTTCGTGTTATCAGGCTTCTAACTGTATTCCTATAGCATTCATTTTCACTTACCTATCTCCAAATATTATTCCTAATGCATATACGCCAAAGTTATATTCTTCATTCTCCTTCAGGGTATTTTTTCTTGGCTAACGTGTCAACTTTATGATGAAGAAGTAATCCAATGTGTGATGGAATCCATAACAATTGTACATTAATTCCTTTTTCCTGGATTTTTGAGTATGTGTACTTGGCTTTTCCAATGGCTTTTCCAATGACAACGGCTATTCCAATGGCTTTTCAGTGATGACACATAATCAGTAATAATTATGGAGTCAAGCTCTGTGTCGTAAGTTAGCTTTAGTGCCATTAGGATGGCAAACAATTCAGTTTGCAGTGTAGACGGCCAGTTGTTAATTCTTATGCCTAACTCAACAAAGTTTCTATCGTTCTTAACTAGGGAGGTGGCAACAAGAGAAGATCCAGCCCTGCCGGTAGACTCCTGCTTAGATCCATCAGTGAGTATTACTTTTGATAAAAATAACTACTAATTAGGCGAGGTATTTCTTTCTGGGCAGTTGCTTTTACAAGTGATTTATGAAAGGGATTACTTAGGAGGGGCTTGCAGGTATGTATGCTCTTATTGTCTACAGATACAGTTTGTGCATGTTATAAAACTTAATGTAATTGCTTGTTGTCACAACTCCTTTACATCTATAAGTGTATTTACTTCTAGACATTTAGTAAGATTCATAGTTAATCTCAATAATCCTATCACTGATACTAGAGACATCAAGCTCCTTCTTTATATTAAGAACCTTGGTAGATTTAGGACAGCCAATAAAAATTCTGAGGGCTTATTTTGCATTAACTCCAAGAGGTCGGAGAGAACTTTTCTAAGGTAATATCAACATGGTTGCAGCAAAATCAATTAAGGATCTAATACTGACTATGTGCTAGAAGAATTCACAGATGTCTTAAAAAGTCCAGACATTGATCCTTTGCGAAAAGGCGGCAGTAGAGCCTTGAAAAAATAAAAGAGCAGGAACGCTAACATCACATATCTAAAAAAAACAGTAATGGCACGTTAAATTACAAATTTTATGGATAAACCTGACCTGTGAAATCATGTCAACATGAATTATAAGCTTTTCCCACCTGCTGAATCATTATGACCAAATTTCTGAGGATTTGGGAAAAAAATGAAAAATGCAGAAGTGGCCTACATTGATTTTGCAAAGGCATTTGACAAATTTGATCATGGAATGACAGCATATAGAATAACATCATTACGTGTAAAATAAAAAGCAGGCAACTGGATTTGCAATATCTAAAGAGAAGGAAACAAAAGGGCAGTTAACAACACGAACTCCAGAATTAGCAATTTGAAAAGCCTGGTAACCCCTGGAGTGGCACCAGGGCCGTGCCCAGGGGTTACCAGGCTTTTCAAATTGCTAATATATATGTATATATATATATATGTGTATATATGTATATATATATATATATATATATGTATATATGTATATATATATATGTATTTTTTTTTTTTTATTATCACACTGGCCGATTCCCACCAAGGCAGGGTGGCCCGAAAAAGAAAAACTTTCACCATCATTCACTCCATCACTGTCTTGCCAGAAGGGTGCTTTACACTACAGTTTTTAAACTGCAACATTAACACCCCTCCTTCAGAGTGCAGGCACTGTACTTCCCATCTCCAGGACTCAAGTCCGGCCTGCCGGTTTCCCTGAATCCCTTCATAAATGTTACTTTGCTCACACTCCAACAGCACGTCAAGTATTAAAAACCATTTGTCTCCATTCACTCCTATCAAACACGCTCACGCATGCCTGCTGGAAGTCCAAGCCCCTCGCACACAAAACCTCCTTTACCCCCTCCCTCCAACCCTTCCTAGGCCGACCCCTACCCCGCCTTCCTTCCACTACAGACTGATACACTCTTGAAGTCATTCTGTATCGCTCCATTCTCTCTACATGCCCGAACCACCTCAACAACCCTTCCTCCGCCCTCTGGACAACAGTTTTGGTAATCCCGCACCTCCTCCTAACTTCCAAACTACGAATTCTCTGCATTATATTCACACCACACATTGCCCTCAGACACGACATCTCCACTGCCTCCAGCCTTCTCCTCGCTGCAACATTCATCACCCACGCTTCACACCCATATAAGAGCGTTGGTAAAACTATACTCTCATACATTCCCCTCTTTGCCTCCAAGGACAAAGTTCTTTGTCTCCACAGACTCCTAAGTGCACCACTCACTCTATATATATATATATATATATATATATATATATATATATATATATATATATATATATATATATATATATATATATATATATATATATATATACATATATATATATATATATATATATATATATATATATATATATATATATATATATATATATATATATATATATATATATATATATATATATATATATATATGCAATAAGATCACAGTAAACAGGTGATTTACAAAACAACCACTCTGAAAGAAGAGAGAAATTCCAAGCGCTTTCGTGATGTTACTGACATGCTTCATAGAAAGGTGATGTTACTGACATGCTTCATAGAAAGGTGATGTTACTGACATGCTTCATAGAAAGGTGATGTTACTGACATGCTTCATAGAAAGGTGATGTTACTGACATGCTTCATAGAAGCCTCTGGTTATGCAGAACATTTTGTGCAGCCTTAAAATAAATATATAACATCTTATAACTTAAAACTATTGCTGGATGTATTTATGGGAACAATTTGTTGGAAGTTTCAGTAAAACAATTCACTATAACGTTTGTGGAGGTTATTACAAATGTTGGTCAAACACAAATGAAAACATGTATCTAAATTTCAGTATTACTGCGCAGGACATAAACTGAAACCTGGAAGAATACATAGCATCTTGCTCAAAACTTGGAAATACTATACCTAAAATTTACTCAGATAATTCATAATAAAAATCACAACAAGAAGATATAATTGTTAAGTTTAACAGAGTGAGTGGTACTAGATATTATAGATTGTATTATATGTCTGTCTTATATTGTATGGAAGTTGAAGGATAGCTGAAACCAGAAGAACATTGACAGAATTGGATGAAAACAGCAGGTTTCAAGATTTATTTGACAAGAGCACATTAAGGTAAGGAGGTGCTTTTTAACGGTATCTCTGATATGGTTGGCAGATGGGGAATCTTTGGAATCTTATGACAGAGAATTCTAAATTTTAAGATCTTTTATGAGCACTGAGTTTTTACACAGGTTGAACTGGACACGGGGAATGTCAAAGAGAATTATGTGTCATGTCTATGAGCTATGCCGCTGTCCTGTATATATATATATATATATATATATATATATATATATATATATTATGCACAGTTGTATGAGTGAATATAATGTATATTAATATGCTTGAACTTATGAGTGGGGAGTATGTTGTCTGGCACTAGATTGGGTAATCGTCCGTACATTTGCTATATTATTAGTTTTAGGTGATATGCTGCAGTAGATACAGTTAAAAGCAGGGAAGCAGTGGACCCTACACAAGAACACTGTATAAACATTCGTGAGTTTAAACTTTTCAACCTGCTAACAGCAGATTTCGGAAACACTAATGAAACAAGTGCTAACACTTTCAAGAGGAAGCTGGATCTATACCTCAGCAGTAACATAAGGACATAAGAAAGAAGGAATACTGCAGCAGATCTACTGGCTCATGTGAGTCAGTTCCAAGTCTCCCACCAGCCCAAGCCAATGAACCAACCTAGTCAGGTCAGGTCACATTCACTTAAGGAAGGAGCACGGCATCTGACTTAGTAGCACAAGCTAGTCAGGTCCAGCTCACACCCACCCACACCCACTCATGTATTTATCTAGTCTATTTTTAAAACTACACAACGCTTTAGCTTCTATGACGATACGCGGGAGTTTCTTCCACTCATCCACAACTCTCTTACCAAACCAGTGCTTTCCTATATCATTCCTGAATCTGAATTTTTCCAACTTAAAGCTATTGCTGCGAGTCCTGTCTTGGCTTGATATTTTTAGCACACTATTTACATCCCCCTTTATTTATTACTGTTTTCCATTTATACACCTCAATCATATAACCCCTAATTCTACGCCTCTCTAGAGAGTGCAGGTTCAAGGCCCTCAGTCTATCCTCATAGGGAAGATTTCTGATACATGGGATCAACTTTGTCATCCTCCTTTGTACGTTTTCCAGTGCATTTATATCCATTCTGTAATACGGTGACCAAAACTGTACAGAATAATCTAAATGAGGCCTACCCAAAGATATATAGAATTGAAGAACAACCTGAGGTCTCCTATTATTTATGCTTCTTGATATAAAGCCAAGGATTGGGTTCGCTTTATTTTGAACACTTATGCACTGTTGTCATGGTTTCAGATTACTGCTAACCAGAACTGCCAAATCCTTTTCGCAAACAGTAATATTAAGATCTACATTATTTAGTTTATATGTGGCATGGCTATTTTTCTGTCCAATGTTTAAAACTTTGCTTTTGTCTATATTAAACTGCATCTGCCACTTCCCCGACCACTGCATCAGTCTATTTAAATCTTCCTGGAGTGCTCTAATGTCCTCGTCAAAATGAATTCGTTTGACTGTTTTGGTGTCATCTGCAAACTTGCTTATATCGCTATTGATTTCCTCATCTATGTCGTTTATGTAGATTGTGAGCAACAGGGGGCCCAACTCTGACCCCTGTGGAACACCGCTCGTTACGCTTCCCCACTCTGATTTCTCCCCATTTTTGCAAACTTTCTGCTTCCTATTTGTCAACCATGCCTCTATCCAGGAAAAAAATTCTCCTCCTATTCCAAGTGCCTTAATTTTCTTCACTAGTCTCTGATGTGAGACTCTATCAAAAGCCTTACTGAAGTCTATATACATAATATCATATTCGTTACCATGATCTACCTCCTCAAATACCTTTGTGAAAAAAGTTAATAAATTCGTAAGGCAAGAATACACTTTTGTAAAACCGTGATGAGATTTGTTGATAAGTTCATGCTTTTCAAGATGGCTATGAACTGCCTCGGCAATTATTGATTCCATAAATTTTCCCACTATGGAGGATAGGGTTATTGGTCTATAGTTCGAAGCTAAGAACCTGTCTCCTGCTTTGAAAATAGGTATCACATTTGCCATTTTCCACTTGTCTGGCACTATGTCAGCTTGTAGTGATATGTTGAAAAGATTAGCCAAAGGTTTGCTAAGCTCCTCTTTATATTCCTTTAGCACCCTTGTGCATCAGGGCCTGGGAATTTGTTAGGTTTTAATTTATCTATTTGTTAAAGGACCATGTCACTTGTGACCCTAATCGTGCATAGTTTACTATCGTCCTATTCTACATAATTTATTATTTCTGGATTATCGCTAGTATCTTCCTGAGTAAAAACTGAGAGGAAGTAAGTGTTTAAAATTCTACACATTTCCTTATCACTGTCGTGAGCTGATCCGAGTAACTTTTGAGTGGGCCTATCTTGCCCCTTATCTTACTTCTGTATACCTGAAAGAATCCATTTAGTCTTCGATTCTCTTGCAACTTTAACCTCATAATCTCTTTTTGCTTTTCTTATTATCTTTTTTATTTCTCTCTTTAACTGAACATACTGATTTCTTAACTGCCCCTCTCCTCTTTTGATTCGCCCATATGTGCCTCTCTTTTGACCAATGAGATGTTTTAATGTATTGTTCATGCATTTAGGATCATTTTTGTTTGAACTGATTTCCCTATTTGGAACATAAATTGTCTGAACAGCTAGAACTATGCTCTGGAAAATGTCTTATCGGCAACCATCACCATCTACCTGACCCACAGTCAGGTCATTCCTGTTCAGCCCACCCAAGTAATTTCTCAGTCCTATGAAATCAGCCAAGCGGAAGTCAGGGACAGAGACTTGATTGCCATTATTAGGGTAATTCCATGATATATTAATTAAAACTGAGTGATTTGTGATCACTTTCCCCAAGCTCATCATTAACCTCAAGATTATTAATTAGCGATTCCCTGCTGGCAAGAACCAAGTCAAGCAGGTTATTTCCTCCAGTTGGTTCTGTCACTTGACTCTAAATTTCCTGTCAAATTGCTCCAGTCAATATGTCTAAAGTTAAAATCTCCCATTAGCACAACGTTTTCGTATGTAGGTGCCTTACGAATTTCGTCCCATAGAAGTTTACTGCACTCTCTATCAAGGTTTTGGGGTCTGTAAATCACACCCAAGATTAGCTTTTCACGGCCCTCGAAAAGTTGTAACCAAACAGATTCAGTGGCTGACGCTTCTAATTTTGTATCTCGTCTAACAAAACAATTTAAATTATCTCTGACGTACATCGCTACTCCACCACCCTTACTGTTGACCTTATCAGTGTGGAATAATTTATAGCCTTGTATGTGGCATTCAGAAGCCATCTCTCTATTTTTCAGAATGAGCTGTTATAGATAGATATATAGGCCGGCAGCCGTTAATAGCAACAACCTAGTCGATCAAACAGTCTACACGGAAGTCTGGCCAATGGGCCTGGCAGCGGGAGTAAGAAAACTATCGAAACATGCCACAGGTAATTACAGGTAAATCTTCCCTATTAATTATCCACGCAGTTTATATATATATATATATATATATATATATATATATATATATATATATATATATATATATATATATATATATATAAATATATATATATATGTCGTGCCGAATATGTAAAACTGGTCAATTAGCAAGAACTCATATAAAATTAAGTCCTTTCTGAAATTTTCTCTTATACGTTTAAAGATATATTTTTTTCATTAATGTTGATGTAAAAATTTATAATTTTGCACCAAAAGAATCTTAGAAAACTTACCTAACCTTATTATAACAAGAACAATTTATTTTAGCCTAACCCAACTAAATATATTTTAAATTTGTTTACAGTAATTTAATACTAAACAAACACAATGAAATATATTTTTTTTCGTTAGGTTCAGAATGATTTTGGCGAAATTATTGCATACACAAATTTTCGCTTGTCCTATATGGCAAGATGATCGTTGCTATTTAAGCCAAGATCGCAAGTTCTGCCTATTCGGCACGACATATATATATATATATATATATATATATATATATATATATATATATATATATATATATATATATATATATATATATATATATATATATATATATATATATATATATATATATATAAAACAACACTGCACTAGCCAAGGATTCGAACCCATGTTGTGCTGACCCGCCATTGTGAGCCACAGCCACATGACGCCTAAACCTTAATTAGATTGCAAGCTCCCACACTACCGTATGTTCTCGGACCAAGAGTAACACACGTAGCTTGGATGGGTGCTTGGTTCTTGTAGGATTGGGTGGTCCTGTGGGTGTCATGCGGTTCTGGCTCACAATGACGGGCCAGTACAACATGGGTTCGAATCCTTGGCTAGCGCAGTGTTGTTATTGATCAATACCACTCGTCCGTGGTTACAATAATATACATACATATGTATATATATATATATATATATATATATATATATATATATATATATATATATATATATATATATATATATATATATATATAAGGAGGATGACAAAGTTGATCCCATGTATCAGAAACCTTCCCTATGAGGATAGACTAAGGGCCCTGAATCTGCACTCTCTAGAAAGACGTAGAATTAGGGGGGATATGATTGAGGTGTATAAATGGAAGACAGGAATAAATAAAGGGGATGTAAATAGTGTGCTGAAAATATCTAGCCTAGACAGGACTCGCAGCAATGGTTTTAAGTTGGAAAAATTCAGATTCAGGAAGGATATAGGAAAGTACTGGTTTGGTAATAGAGTTGTGGATGAGTGGAACAAACTCCCAAGTACCGTTATAGAGGCCAGAACGTTGTGTAGCTTTAAAAATAGGTTGGATAAATACATGAGTGGATGTGGGTGGGTGTGAGTTAGACCTGATAGCTTGTGCTACCAGGTCGGTTGCCGTGTTCCTCCCTTAAGTCAATGTGACCTGACCTGACTAGGTTGGGTGCATTGGCTTAAGCCGGTAGGAGACTTGGACCTGCCTCGCATGGGCCAGTAAGCCTTCTGCAGTGTTCCTTCGTTCTTATGTTCTTATGTTCTTATATATATATATATATATATATATATATATATATATATATATATATATATATATATATATATATATATATATATATATATATATATCATCGAATTAATTTACATTTTTTACTCATATGTCGCGTACCAGTAAGTAGAATTAGGGGCAGCAAGGCTGTAGCTTGACTTTCTTAGTAGATATGAATCTTGTCGGGTCTAATGTTATTTGTTCTTCCCAGGTACCCATGATGCCATGTACCACCACCACCACCACCTCCATCCCCACTCATACCCCTTCACCCCATTCCCCATCAGGAAGCCAGCAGACTACCACCCTCGTCAATTATTCACAGTATGGAGGTAACCATGTAGCTCAGAGGGTTGAGAGACCTTAACGAAGCCCGCTTCTCTGCCGATGATTCATTAGCCTACACACACACAAAAAAAAAAACTATTATTCATCCAAGCAGCGGCGAAAAAAAGCACACTCCAGCAAGGCTGCTATTCCAGGGACAATAAAAACAGTATTTACATACGAAAGGCTCTCGTGATTTTCACCGTGAGAGGGCCCTCTTGAAAAATTTGAATATTGGCACACATTACCCTCATATATCATAGTGGCAGCCTATACCTGGGCATAATTTTATGGGCCGTGACAGGGAGGGGGAGTATTGTCACCCCTTGGGGCATGGCAGCCGCTATCGGGGTATGCGTGGGGAGTGAGGCACAACATAGGGGTGGGTATGGGGTAACAGGGCAGTATGTTGGGGTGTATATATAACAACCGGTTATGGGAGTACGCCTCCAGTACAGTAAACAAGGGACGCCTCCAGTACAGTAAACAAAGGACGCCTCCAGTACAGTAAACAATGTTGCTACTAACATTATAAACAAGGAAAGCTTCTAACACTGTAAATACGGAACATCTAACAAGTTCCATCAGTCTAGTCATACGTTACCCATCTTGCTACAATCACCAAACATACGATAACTAGATCTGTGCACAAGAAATATTAAAGTCAGACGACGACTCTACAAATTTATATTTTTAATAACTAATATAGTTAACTATGTTATAATATAATTAACCAACTAAATTATAGTCAAATCAAATATAGTTATCTAATTATATTAGCTAGAACGGGCACTAAATGCACAGTTTTTCAACAAGCTAGTCTAAACTTAGTATTTACAAAGTAGATTCTAACTCCACACAGGTCTAAAAATTAGACCTGGCAGGACTATTTCAAGTCTATTGTTTGAAAGAGGCAAGACCAAGACCTAAGGATAACCCATCACAATTTCACTTTGGGATTGACATAGACAACACAGAAACAAGCTTATTACCAAGAAAATAAGGAATGCAAAAGAGTAAGCAGAAAACTTCAGTGGCAGACTTACTGGCAGACAGAAGCAAATTTCAGCGATAAGAAGAACGAGGGTATGAGAGAGTAACGCGTACAGACACTATCACATAAATAACAAACAGTCAGATAGACACGGTCAAACAAAGAGTCCGAACAGCTGGGTGTAAACCACATCGGCTTGAAAGAGCTTACCAACAGCTGAGTGGTGTGTTTACCCATCTTTCTGTACTCGCCTATTTGTGTTTGAAAAGGGCTGAGCTCCATCTCTCCTTCTCCTGCCTCTTAACCTTCAGCTGAGTAGTGCAGTTGATCCCAAATCCCCTGACTTGTGCCATGCTAACTCCTGGAGCCATGCAAGGAGTGTCTTCACTACCAGGTTCTCCTGGAGTCGTGCAAGGAGTGTCTTCACTACCAGGTTCTCCTGTAGCCATGTAAGGAGTGTCTTCACTA
>NC_091297.1:38392658-38432658 GCF_038502225.1 Cherax quadricarinatus | reverse complement strand
TAGCGGTCCGCGGCTAAACTTAATTCCCTTGGGTCTGAGTTTTTTTTTTTTCTTCTCCTGGTAGTATTAAACTTACCTGGTGTGGGTTGAAGTTTGGAGAATCACTTCACCTCCACTCTTCCTGATCAGGTAAGATGATCTACCTGGAATATTTCAATTCTTCGTTACTGATTTACCTGGTTACCAGTAATGATTTATTAACCCGTATGTAACCAGGGATGTGTTTTTTATTATCAGCTCTACTGCTGGCCTGGTCAACCAGGGTAGACGCTAGTTATTGGAGTAAGATTCCTGTCAACGGGAGATATTGGGACATAACGATTCATCTCTTTGAAATCTGAAGTGTGGTACTGCGACCAAGTATTGACAGGATTTCCAGGACATCGGACCAACACCGCCACTCAGGATAACCAACACATTGTCTTATAAAACATCACAGAAGACCATCCTGGACATAAGATACTCCCGTCTCAACATCATACTGGAATCGCACCGGCCAATTTTATTTTACTTAATTTTAATTAAAATCCTTAGAAAATTATCTTAGTTATTATTCCTAAAGTTATTCATTATTTATCGTCCCATTCTTTTGTTCAGGCGGAAGGCGTTCCCCAGACATTCACGTTGGCTGCTCTGATGTGGAGATCCAGGGATCATTGTTGCCTCGTGTTAGTTGCTCTGATGAAGTGATCCAGGGATCATTGTTGCCTCATGTAGGTTGCTCTGATGTTTTGATCCAGGGATCAATGTTACCTCATGTAGGCTACTGTGATGAGGTGATCCAGGGATCATTATGTCATGTGGGCTACTGTGAGACATAGAATGCACTATCATCACTGTTGTATCATGAAGAAAAGTAGCAAAGGGTGACTCCAGCCACGTATGTTATGGGAAGGGTAGGACAGTTGATGGAACAGGTGAGGAAGAAGGGAGAGAATAGCAGAGGAGAGAGGGAAGAGATAGTGACGCAAAGAGGGAGGTGATGAAGGAAGGAAGAATAGATGAGGGAAGGGATGCAGTGGGAATAAGGATGACGAAAGAGAAGCAAAGGGGAGAGGAGAGGATACACGGGGAATTTGAGCTGAGGAGAAATAAGAGGAATGTTAATAAAAACAAAGGAGAAAGAGCCACTTGAGTCAACTTGGGGAAATGTTAGTAAAGGAGGCAGGGGAAGATGTAGTAGGGAGGGGGAGATGGAGGGCATCTGGGGAAGGAAGGAGGGAGGAGATGAGGGGAAGGGAGAGAACAAAACATGCACACACACACACACACACACTCACTTATTGACTCCTACAGAGCATTTTTCCCCTCACTCTCACCTCTCACTTTTTGTTGCCCGCGATCTGGTGAATTTTGTACACGGCCAGAGTCATGGAAACAACTGCAGTGCTGCTTCCCCTCGCCTGTCCTTACTCTCTCTCTTTCTCTCTCTCTCTCTTTCTAACTATCTATCTATCTATCTCCATTTACCGAACGTTAACCCCTTCTACCTCATTGATTAGATAGTGATGTCCCCCATTTTCCATAACCTCAGCTCCCTCTACCTCAATGATCTGAGAAAGGTCTCCCAGTATCACAGAACCCATGCCCTTCTACCTCAACCCGCAATAGTCATAATAGCTGAACCTCCAAATCCTCAAGAACCAGAGAAGCCACAGCTAAATTCCCTGAAAAGACCCGGAAGGTGGCCTGATCCTTTTACATGGATCAGATCAGACAACCCTTCCATTCCAAGGGGTGTTGTATGACCCCTGTTGGTTTAATGTTTTCCCTGAATGCAATAATAATAATGATAATAATAATAATAATAATAATATAAAAATACCCTGAAGAGGACCAGGAATTTTAGCTTAACATGCTGAAGAAATCTACACACGTAGTTTAATACGTGTGTAGATTTATTATTTATTATGGCAATAAGCGCTAAACCCACAAGGGTCATATAGGAAAAGGATCAGGAGATGTAGATCAACACTCTTCTACTTGCTTGTACACAAACCGGGGGTCACACGTTGTGGAAGATGAGAGGAAATACAGTTGCTATGGTCCTTGATAAGTAAGACACATGTCTAACAGTTAGGTATCTTTATTCTGAAACGCTTCACCTACAAAGTAGGCTTCTTCAGTCGAGTACAGAAGAGTGAGCAGAAGCAATAGCGATGTAAAGACGATGTCATCAGCCTGTCCCCCCCTAGAAGCTGCAATTTTGAGGTGATGAATCTCTCAGCCTGGAGAAAAGCTTTGCTACATGTTGACATGGTCTGTCAAATTGTGAAGTTGAAGCACCGGTATGAAGACTTACATACTGCCATGAGGTTAGGCGCAGCCCACTGCTAGAGTCCTTGGTCATTATACATATGAATGTAACATGACCCCGCATCACAGGTATAGCTTTCAGGAATGACAAATTCAAACTGAAGCCTATGTGATCCAAGGCTGGGCAACTAACAATGATGCATGCGTAGATGGCATGGTGCCCCTTGCCACAGGGTACTGTGCTGTACTGTGGTGTTCCGGGGGTCAGTGCCCCCGCTGCCCAGTCCATGACCAAGCCTCGGTACGCTATTGGCCACTCATTCAAATATGCCAGACAAGGGGCAATACTGACAGCTGGGCAATACTGATAGTTGGGCATCACTACAGTTCCGCATCACTATAGCTTGGCACTACAGCTTGGCATCCGCTATAGCTGGGAGCCTTCGCCGAGCAGCAACTAAACTAAGCACAAACACAAAACTGGTAGAATACAAGATCTACAATAATCATAATGCTTGAAACAATTCTGTACAATTCAGTCCTAAGGCAGCATAGCCAAATAAACTTATCAACCGAGAGTCACTGGGCTAAGAGTAAGTCAGTCAAGTGATGGCAACAATATTTCTACGAATTCTACGGTAATTTGTTTTTTAAAGTGGAAATAGTTAATGGAGAAGAAGGTATATCGTTACGCAGGAAATCTTCATGCTGATAAAATCCAGAATTCATAGGACGAAAAGAATCCTTCAAAGTAACTGCATAATGAGACACTCAAAAATTACAAAATGCAACAGTGATACAAGGACAGTATGGATACAAAATTTATAATACAAATAATCTACATAATAAAGAATGTCCGCTGATATTATACAAACAATGTTATAATAAACCTGAGCATGAATGTCGCAGATTAATTAACTATTTTCACTTTAGTACAAAAGAATTCAGTTCATCAGTAGTCATCTCTGTTCAACAGCTACTTAACTCACCCAAACATGTTTAGTAATGATCTGCTGTTGCTCATCACTGTGTATTTAACTAACCTTGACATTAACACTGTGTAACATATCTATGAATAACTTATGTACATTAATACCTTGCTCTGCCATTATGCAGGTGGCATCAGCAAGATATGCAACTGACTGAGCACTTGATACCAAATGTGTCAAATCAAGGTCTGTGGTATTAGGTATAATATTCCTTGGCCTCAAAGACCTTATATTTCGAGATCTGTGGTCACAATTGTAAAAATCAGGGTATGCAGTGTCACGAAAGCGCTTGGAATTCTACTATGTTCTCACGGTGGGTCTTCTTCATATTGTGATATCACCTGTTTACTGTGATCATATTTCCATATATGTATGCATGTATGTATGTGGAAGATTGAGACACTTAAGCAACATATGGGAATCTTTATTTAGGAAACGTTCGCCACACAGTTGCTTCATCAGTCCAATACAAATCAGAAGAGTGTAAGGAGAGGAGGAGTTTGAGGTAATCAGTCCCACAGCCTGGAGTCGATGTGTTCAGTCCATCAATCTTGTAGAATGTACAGCATAGGGCCGTAGACGTGGCTTATATACTGTAGTCAGGTGAGGCGAAGCAGGAGGAGGCGGGGTCATAGTGGTACCATCCACTAGTCGACTTAGGTCTTCGTCCAAAGGTTGGACAAGTTTGAAGAATTCTTTGTAACAAGATCCCATGATGATGCAGTGTCTGACAAAACCATTCATCACAACGTCAGACACTGCAACATCATGGGAACTTGTTACAAAGAATTCTTCAAAACTTGTCCAATCTTTGGATGAAGACCTACTTCGACTAGTGGATGGTACCACTATGACCCCGCCTCCGCCTGCTTCACCTCACCTCACTACAGTATATAAGCCACGTCTACGGCCCTATGCTGTACTTTCTACAAGATTGATGGACTGAACACATCGACTCCAGGCTGAGGGACTGATTACCTCAAACTCCTCCTCTCCTTACACCCTTCTGATTTGTATTTGACTGATGAAGCAACTGTGTGGCGAAAAGTTTCCTAAATAAAGATTCCCATATGTTGCGTAAGTGTCTCAATCTTCAACTTGTCGGTTTTCAAAACCATTCATCACATGTGTGTATATATATATATATATATATAAATGCACCACGCAGAAACAAGTGGGTATATACAAAGAAAGATCGCAGTCAGCAGGATTCGAAACTACTACGGAGAATGGTCAAGATTCTCAGGCAGCGATCTAGTCCACTCAGCCACACAAATGCCACATATACTGCACAGCCTGGTCCACAAGCCATGTTCCTTTCCCAGCCCGGGCACGTCAGGGAGCCTCAAGCATGGATTCAAGCTATTTCAATCTCATGACACCTTAATCCACGGGACCATACAATCCTTAAGGGTTACCTGGAGGTTATTCCGGGGATCAACGCCCCCGCGGCCCGGTCCATGACCAGGCCTCCCAATGGATCAGGGCCTGATCAACTAGGCTGTTACTGCTGGCCGCACGCAGTCCAAAGTACGAGCCACAGCCCGGCTGATCCGGCACTGACTTTAGGTATCTGTCCAGCTCTCTCTTGAAGGCAGCCAGGGGTTTATTGGCAATTCCCCTAATGCTTGATGGGAGGCTGTTGAACAGTCTTGGGCCCCGGACACTTATGGTGTTTTCCCTTAGTGTACCAATGGAGCCCCTACTTTTTATTGGGGGCATTTTGCATTGCCTGCCCAGTCTTTTACTTTCGTAGGGAGTGATTTCTGTGTGCAGATTTGGGACCATTCCTTCCAAGATTTTCCAAGTGTAGATTATGATATATCTCTCCCTCCTGCGTTCCAACGAGTACAAGTCAAGTGCTTCCAAGCGTTCCCAGTAGTTAAGGTGCTTGACAGAACTTATACGTGCAGTAAAAAATCTCTATACACTCTCTAGATCTGCGATGTCACCTGCTTTGAATGGAGATGTTAATGTACAGCAGTATTCCAGCCTAGAGAGAACAAGTGATTTGAAAAGGATCATCATTGGCATGGCATCCCTCGTTTTGAACGTTCTCATTATCCATTCTATCATTTTCTTTGCACGTGCGATCGTGGCACTGTTGTGATCCTTGAAAGTGAGATCCTCAGACATTACTACTCCCAGGTCCCTTACATTATTTTTCCGCTCTATTGTATGGCCAGAGTCTGTAGTATACTCTGTTCTAGATATTATCTCCTCCAGTTTTCCATAACGGAGTAGTTGGAATTTGTCCTCATTGAACATCATATTGTTTACCGTTGCCCACTGGAAAACTTTGTTTATATCTTCTTGGAGGTTAACCGTGTCCTCAGCAGATGACAGCCTCATGCAGATCCTAGTATCATCCGAAAAGGATGATACGGTGCTGTGATGTATATCTCTGTCTATGTCTGATATGAGGATTGAGGAATAAGATGGGGGCGAGTACTGTGCCTTGTGGAACAGAGCTCTTCACTATGGCAGCCTCCGATTTAACTCTGTTGACCACTACTCTTTGTGTTCGATTTGTTAGGAAGTACACCAGCAGAGCATCCAACTGAACTGGATGTTGTACTCACTACCCAAGGACCTACGTTGGTGTGGATGTCTGTAGGCTAATTTCATTCTACTCCCTGTTTGGTGTACTAGTACAACGAGCAGTATTTTGTATTATTGTGCCCACGAACAAGTGGTATTGATCAATAACAACACTGCGACTAAGGAGTCGATCCCACAATAATATAAAATACTGCTCGTTGTACTAGTACACCAAACAGGGAGTAGAATGAGATTAGCCTACAGACATCCACACCTTGGGTAGTGAGTACAACATCCAGTTCCACTGGATGCGCTACTCTTAAGGATGGTGTGATCCCGTGTATTAAGGTGTCAGGAGTTTGTGTGTGTGTGTGTGTACTCATCTAGTTGAGGTTGCAGGGGTCGAGTCCAAGCTCCTCTGTGTGTGTGTGTGTGTGTGTGTGTGTGTGTGTGTGTGTGTGTGTGTGTGTGTGTGTGTGTGTGTGTGTGTGTGTGTGTGTGTGTGTGTGTGTGTGTGTGTGTGTGTGTGTGAGTGAGTGAGCGAGTGAGTGAGTGAGTGAGTGAGTGTGAGTGTGAGTGAGTGTGTGTGTGAGTGTGAGTGTGAGTGAGTGTGAGTGAGTGTGTGTGTGTGTGTGTGTGTGTGTGTGTGTGTGTGTGTGTGTGTGTGTGTGTGTGTGTGTGTGTGTGTGTGTTTGTAACACAAAATAGTAAAACGCTGAAGGAAAAGAAAATGCTACGAAATGTGCTTTCTCGTCGTAAGTGAATGTATTGTCTCGACTGACCTGGAAGGCGAGGGCCTGACACGGGCCAGCGCCTCACAAGCACTCTTGCTGGGCCTTTTATTTTTGAAAACTTACATTGATGTGCTAATGGAAGCGCGCACACCCAGACACAGCGGTTGTTCCAGTGAGAGGCAGTGTTAAGCTCACACCAAGAGAAACTACTGGTTGCTGGGTGCGAGAGAAATTAGTGGAATTGAGCATGATGTCGCCTTAGATCCTGGAGAAAGGCTAAAATATTAATCAGCATAGAAAAAGAAATAGCACTTTGAGAGTAGCAAATTTCAAGAAGGAAAACAGACAGGAAACACAAATATGCTAGCCAGTATCTCTATCACTCCTTCCAAAAGAATGTGTCGGAGAAAATAATAAGAGAATAATAAAACACATTAAAAACACAAGATTTACAATGTAACAACACAATAAATAATGAAAAGTCCACTTTAAAAAGTCCACAGAATCCAGTGATAAACCGGAGGAGATTAGGCAGGGAAGACAAGGGTAATAAAACTGCATATTCCTTGACTGTGTTGATACTTCTGTCTTAGTTTTGCATAGAAGACAGATAAGTAAATTAATAATATAGATCTGAATAACAATAAAAACAGCAGCACTAACAAAAAATAATGTAATACATAAAACAATATAATTCACTTCCGGCTAATTCATCTCTAGTACAATTGCAGGAACTTGTAGCCTCGGAGATGTAGAAATAAAAAGAGAGAAAAATATTCTAATTTCTCCCCGACGCTGTTTGAATTTTCTACTTTTTGCCACCTCACCTTTTATAATTTTATATACATTTATACAGCAGTATGTGATATGGAAGGCAAATTTTAAAGGATCCATTGACAGTACAAACATGGTGGGGGTATGAAATACAACATGAATTACGTATATACAATATAATACGTACCCTATATTTACACCGAAAAATACACATCTCTCGGTGTATATACTCCGTGGTGACTGGTATACAAATGTTGTGTTGTATAAACGTATATAATTATTATAATTATTTTAATTAGTATCATTTATTTTCTATTATTATTACATTGAAGCAAATATACATAAGAATAAGTAATAATTCATCGAGGGGCAAGAAAAAAGTAATTAATCTTTACTGACGCATTAGATGGACGGTTATTGCAGAAGCAATTAAGGAGTTGGTAATCATTAGTGGCATTAGGTACCGGGGACATTACAGTGCACTCAAATGGCTGCTCATTATGGGGGTATCATGTACCCGAGTATTACGTGCTCCATGCCTGATTGGTTCTGCGGACAGCGATGGTTGAGTTCATGGCTGACTTGCTCTGTTCATAGCTGGATTCGTGACTGACCGACTCTGCAGATGGCTAAGTTCATGGTTGGCTGGTTCAGTAAATGGCTGAATTCGTGACTAGCTGTGTAGGTGGTTGAGTTCATGGCTGACTGCCTCCATGGGACGGTTGAATTCATGGTTGATAGCTAACTCTGACAGGCTTGGTAAATGAGTTCAACGTCTGACTGGCTCTGTAGACGGCTGAGCACGTGGCTGACTGATTGAATCCCTTATTTACTTGTTGACTAATTCCCTAACTAGTATGCTCTGACTGAATGACCGACTGACTGACTGGATTGTTGTCTGACCGGTTCGTGACAAGCTGACTGACTGGTCGATTGGCACATTTGCTGGCTGGGCGGCCACCTGCTACCCACTACCTCCATCAAGGTCACGAGGTCACAACCAGCTAAGTAGATGAGTTTGAAGATGCCCTCAAAGCAGATGAACCCACTCTGTCTCTCTAGGGGAGAATCGAGGGTTTATCTCTCTCTCTCTCTCTCTCTCTCTCTCTCTTCTCAAGTATCCACCCATCAGTTCTTTTCTCCATCCGATATTTCAACCCTCTTTATTATTTAACTATTTCTCCCATTTGCCCCACGAATCACTGTCTCTCCCTCCCTCCCTAGCTCTCTCCCACTTTCTCTCCTTCCCTCTTTCCATCTCTCTCCTGCCTCAGTAGATCCTTGTTTAAGTGCACTTGTGGCATATTCAAGGGGAGAGTTGAGTTAGGAAGGAAAGAGGGAGGGATGGAAGGAGAGGGAGAGAGGAAAGGATGAAGGGAAGGAGATAGAGAGAGGCGGGGATGGAGGAAGGGACTTTCTTTTATTTAACAAATTTGAATACATCAGCAATAAGTTGTTATTCTATATGATAGTGAGAGGTAACAAAAGTTATCTCTGTTTTCCTGTCATATTCCGTCACGCAGGATGGGTGGCGTTCATGGTGATGAAATCTGTCAGCCTCACCTGGGAGACTTCAGTGGAGCAATGAGGAGACCGTCAAGTATCCAGGCAGGAATTCAGTAACTCCACCGGAAACTTCAAATGTAAATATTTAATTACTCTATAGTTTTGTCACTGAAATAACGAACAGATTTGTATATGCTTCTAGTATGCTAATTTTATATTCCTGTGACTTCTGTCGAGCCTTACCTGGGGTATACCTGGAGAGGGTTTCGGGGGTCAATGGAGTGGATCAGGGTCTGATCGACTAGGCTGTTACTGCTGGCCGCACGTAACCGCACGTAAACCGCACGTAAACCACAGCCCGGCAGATCAGGTACTGACTTTAAGTGCCTGTCCAGCATCTACTTGAAGACAGCCAGGGGTCTATTGGTAATCCCTCTTATGTATGCTGGGAGGCAGCTGATCAGTCTTGGGCCCCTGACACTTATTGTGTTGGTTCTTAGTGTAAGCGTAGCATCCCTGCTTTTCATTGGGGGAATGTTACGTCTCCTGCCCAGTCTATTGCCTTCGTAAGGAGTGATTTTCGTGTGCAGGTTTGGTACTAGTCCCTCTAGGATTTTCCAAGTGTATATTATCATGTATCTTTCTCGCCTGCGTTCCAGGGAATACGAATCATGGAACTTCAACCGTTCCCAGTAATTTAGGTGCTTTATCGTACTTACGTGTGCCGTGAAAGTTCTCTGCACATTCTCCAGGTGAGCGATTTCGCCTGCCATGAAGGGGGCAGTTAGTGAAAAGTAGTATTCCAACCTTATCTTGTAGCGATTTTTTATGAATTTTTAGTGTTTTCGGTTTTTATTATTCCGACTTACGAGGGATTACGAATGACTGGCAAACGTCCTGTCCCGAGTCTAGAACTACACAGCTTCGTATTTTATTTCCTCTCTCACCTTGGGAAGGAATTAGGGTTCTCTGATTGGTTACTTGAGGAAGATGAATAGTTTTCCTATTGGCTAGAGACTCAAGAACCTTCCAAATTCATCTTAGATGTGAACCCTGTACGTGGCCTTAGATCGCTAAAAAGTTAAAAGAAATCTACGAGAAGACTAGATAAATAAGTGAATGTACACCTCCCAGCGAGCCAGTGGAAGGTCTTGGTCGCAGAGACCGTTAACGTCACTAAGTGTATATTATATTACTAATACCAGCATCAGGAGTAATCAACGTATTTCCTCTTTTAAAAAGATGAGTGAGAGGGGTTGGATTTGAGTGGGACTTACACTTGAGTTAATAGAGTTATCAAAACTTATTCCTTGGCTAACATTAAAAATGGGTTGGGCAAATATTTTTGTTGGGCAGGCTGGGCCTAGCATGGGCCAAGAGGCCTGTTGTAGTGTTCCTTCTTTCTTATGTTCTTATGTTCCATCAAGCAAAAATAGCTGAGCTCGACTCTATGATTATTACTGAATCTTTTTCATTACTGAAGACTCACTCTTGACTCGCATTATGACTCTGACAACATGCTCAGTGGAGAAGCCTGATACGGATACTCGAAAATCAGAGAAAATGGAATTGATGTACATTTAAATTACACACTGAATCGCTGCTTCATGATAAAGTTTGTAAGTTAGCCAACAGCCTTAATATCCCACATTGTCAAGATTTTTAGAAGGATTTTAAGAAGCGGGATAACAAATTATTTGGAATTGAAGCATTTGCAGAGACCAGATCAACATGAGTTCAAAACAGGTCATTCATCCATTTTCCATTTACTGGACCATTTTGATATGGTCTTGGATACACTTGAAGACAAGCAAAATGCAGATGTAATGCACACTGACACTGTAAAAGCCTTTGACAAGTGCGACCATGGGGTAATTGCAGAAGGAATAACTGGGAAGTTGAGCAAATGAATATAACTTCCTAGGAAATAGAACATATAGAGTAAGAGTAAACAGAGTGAGATCAACGGCTGCTACAGTGAGAAGTTCTGTTCAAGGCACTATACTAGCTCCTCTTGATTCTCATATTTGACATAGACAGGAACGTAGATCATAGTACTATATCGTCCAGTGCGGACGATACTAGAATTTGTATAAAAGTGGCATCCACAGAAGATACAGCGAGACTCCAAGCTGATATAAATAAAGTCTTTCAGTGGGCCACTGACAATAATATTTTTTGATGACAAATTTCAGTTACTATGTCACAGAAGAATGGGGAAATAACAAAATCGGAGTACAAGACACTGAAACCACTCAGTAGAAAGTAAGTCAAATGTGAGAGACCTAGGAGTGGTAATGTCAGAAGATCTCATGTTCGAGGAGCACAATAACGTCATCGTTGCAACTGCAAGGAAAACGATAGGTTGGATTACTAGAACCTTTAAACCAAGTGATGCCAAGCCACTGATGACTCTCTTCAGGTCACTCTTACTTTCTGGGCTAGAATACTGCTGTGTACTGACAGCTCCCCTCAAGGCGAGCGAAATTGTTGAGCTGGAAAATGTCCAGAGAACCTTCATAGCTCGTATAAACTCAGTCAAGCACCTAAATTACTGGGAGCACTTGAAGTACCTAGAACTGTATTCCTTAGAACATAGGCAAGAAAGAAATATCATAATTTACACTTGTAAGATACTGGAGGGATTAGTCACAAACCTGTACACTGAAATTACTACTTATGAACACAAGAGGCTTGGCAAACGGTGCAGGAAACCTCCAATGAAAAGCAATGGGAGCGATGAGCACACCGAGAGAAAACTCAGTAAATGGAAAGGAACCACGACTCTTCAACATTCTCCATTCATGCATAAGGAGGATTACCAACAAACCCCTAGATGATAAATTAGACACATGTGCAACTCTTGGGTATCTTTATTGAGGAAACGTTTCGCCACACAGTGGCTTCATCAGTCCATACAAAGGAGAATCATGAAGAACAGGAGGAGAATGAGGTAATCAGTCCCTCAACCTTGAGTCGATGTGGTCAGTCCATCAATCTTGAATAGAATGCGGCATACTGCTGCACCTCTCCTGCCAACGGTTTATAAGCTCCTCCGCACGTATGCCGCATTCTATTCAAGATTGATGGACTGACCACATCGACTCAAGGTTGAGGGACTGATTACCTCATTCTCCTCCTGTTCTTCAAGATTCTCCTTTGTATGGACTGATGAAGCCACTGTGTGGCGAAACGTTTCATCAATAAAGATAAACAAGAGTTGCACATGTGTCTAATTTATCAACATGTCGGTTCTCTGAAGAGGGAACTCGAGCAATTCCTCAAAACAGTTACAGATAAGCCGGGTTGTGGTGCACACAATGGACTACTAACAACTTGATCGATCAGGCTTGTAACCAGGTGGCCTGGTCTGGGCCTGGGTGGCGGGGGCGGTGACCTCTGGAAACGACTCCATGTAGGCTCCAGGTATGAGAAATGTAAACTATAACTTTGGTAAGTTTGTGTCCAGTATTAAAAATAACATTAAGAGGCAAAGTAAATAATGAGACAAAAGTCATAAGATGCAGCTAGACGGAAGCCTGAGAGGATCTGTCACTCACTATGATAATATGAACGTATATTAGTACGTTAATGGGACAACTCTCAACATGAACAGACTGACTAATGTAAGAGGCAGGCTAAGTCTGGGCTACAAGTACCTCTGGCAGTTTGGCAGAAACACAAATTATCAAGCTAAATACAATTTTTTTTTTAAAGGTTAACCGGTATTCTCCAGGCCCGGGCCATTTCCAAGTGGTGGTCCGGGCCTTTTCCAAGTGGTGGCCCGGCCTTGGCTCCCTGTCTATGGAGTGTCTGAGACCTAAGTCTCCCATGGGAGGAGGTACAAGTACCCCCTCATCTTTGGGACCAACTGTCCCCAGGCCTAGCCACATTCCCCGCCCTCACGGGGCTCGTAGGGGCCTCTCTGGTCTGCCATCCCCGCCCCAAGGTGGCTAATGGGAATGACAGTCTTGTGAGCTACAAGCTCGGTCTCAGGCACCTACCCTACCCTAGAAGGGCTGGGCATGGTGTCGAGCGTCCTAAATACAAAGTCTATGGACAACCTTACAGTCACTTTCCTGATTATTATTATTAAAATATAGATTAATGACGTGATGTTTCAGGATGTCGGGTATTCTCCCGGCCCGGTTATTATTATTATTATTAAAGATTCGCCGGCATTCTCCCGGCCCGGGCCTTTTCCAAGTGGTGGCCCGGCCTTGGCTCCCTCTTTAGGGAGTGTCTGAGACCTAAGTCTCCCATGGGAGGAGGCACAAGTACATCCTCATCTTTGGGACCAACTGTCCCCAGGCCTAGCCACAAAATAGGCCTCTCTGGTCTGCCATCCCCCGCCCCAAGGGGGCAAATGGGAATGACAGTCTTATGAGCTAAAGGCTCGGGCTCAGGCACCTACCCTACCCTAGAAGGGCTGGGCATGGTGTCGAGCGTCCTAAATACAAAGTCTATGGACAACCTTACAGTCACTTTCCTGAACACTGTGTGCTTAATTGTCTACTTATTAAGGAATATAGAGACAGACAGTATAATGACTTACGTGATGTTTCAGGATGTCTTTATTATTTTTTTTATTCGCCGGTATTCTCCCGGCCCGGTTATGAAAATAAGATACCAGACATTAAGTAAATATCCTCAATTTGCTTGCAACGATAAGTCAATGGTAGATATAAATCTAGACGTACTCCTGTTAACGCTTATGGGGCCAACTTTCTAGATCTTTTGTATAACCATGTGATCTTACGCTACCTGCAATAGGGGTGTGCAATAAACTAGCCTGTTCGGTGGTAAAGTTTAATTTAAGGAAAATGCCACCAACGACTAGCAACTAAAGAAAATGGGATAGTGGATGTGATACGTCTAGAGAGAAAGGATAAAAAAGAGATAGAAGACGGGAAGTGAGAGAAAACGTAAATCGAAACAGTGACCTCAAACAACATTTGTGTACAGAAAAAGTTTTTACTCAGGTACAGGTACACATAAATACAGTCACATAGATTATTTTGTATAGCATCATATGTGTAGATTACCTAGGATAACCCAGAAAAGTCAGGCAGAGTGACTTATATCCACTGGGTCCTTGTATTCCAATTGGAGAAAGAGTTTATGATACAGGATGACAGTTCAGAATGAGAGAAAGGGGCTTGAAGAGTTGCTGTGGGAGAGAGGATGGGCACTGTTGAAGGGAAGGATGGGGAGGCAGGGGGCAAAATAATGGGGAGGGGAAGAGGAGAAGACATGGGACATAGTGTAGGGAAGGGGAGGCAGGGAGACAGGGAACATAGTGCTGTGGGAAGGAAGGTGGGGGAGGTCGGGGACACACACAATACAGTATGCCAGGGGTTGGAGTACGGGGTGGGGGTAGCAGCGTGTACAAAAAAGCATTAAGACTGGTACCTCTGAAAGACTGAACGACGCCTCACGAGCTTGTTTTGTCCCAAGACCCGTTTTTTTTTTTTTTTTTGCGTCTCTCATTTGCATGTCCCAGGAGGTGTTTGTTTTGATGGTGGTATCTGCTGGTGGTGCTAGTGGTGTGCCTACTGGTGGTGCTGATAGTGCGTGTGTGGGTATCTGCTGGTGGTGTTGGTAGTGTATGTCTGCTGCTGGTACAGCGGATCGAGCCTCCGGCACTGTCTGCACCGAGCTCCAGATGTGACAATAGGTTCTGAGTGAGGCGACCTACGTAGTTTAGTCAAGCAGGGACGCACATTCCCTAATTGCTAAAAATATGTCCCCTCCCCCCCCCCCCCGACTATGGCCGTGCCCTAAATAACTTACCTCAATAAAAATGGAGTACTTCCGACAAAAACAAAAATTGCAAAAAGACGATTTCCGGGACAAAGTTTCAAGCTTCCCAGAGAAACGAGAAACCTACCCAATAACAGCATGTTCTTCAGTTTGTCCTTTCTTCATGACCCGCCAACATCCTTAGATCATGGTGAGAGGCGCGACTCTCATTACTACGGTCTAGGGATCGAATCCCCGGACTAGCGTATAGTCATTCAGCTACGTTGAATGACTATACACTTGCCTGTGGTCACACGCGTTTAGAGATCACTTCTCCAGCGAATTTCCCAGTAACACAAAGTGTACAGCAGTTCGATCCCTGAGTTGTCTATTAGTCACATTAACGTACCTTCAAGGCTAACGTACCTCCAAGGCTTGGGGAAAGTGATCACAAATCACTTAGTTTCAATATATCGTGGAATTACCCAGATAACTGCAATCAAATCTCTGTCCCAGATTTTTGCTTGGCCGACTTCATGGGACTGAAAAATTACCTGGGTGGGCTAAATTGGGATGTCCTGACTATGGGTCAGGTAGGTGATCTTGGTTGCTAATATGACGTTTTTCAGAGCATAGTTCTAGCTGCCCAGACAACTTTTGTTCCGAGTAGGGAAATTAGATCTTACAAGAATGATCCCAAATGGATGAACAATAGATTAAAACATCTCACTGGTCAAAAGAGAGGCATATATAGGCGTATCTAAAGAGGGGATGGGCAGTTAAGAACTATATTCAATTAAAGAAAGAAATAAAGAAAGGAATAAGTAAAGCAAAAAGGGATTATGAGGCTAAGGTCGCAAGGGATTTAAAGACTAACCCAAAAGGGTTCTTTCAGGTATACAGAAGTAAGATTAGGGACAAGATTGGCCCACTTAAAAGTAAATCTGGTCAGATCACTGACAGTGATAAGGATATGTGTGAAATTCTCAATACCAACTTCCTCTCAGTTTTCACCCAGGAAAATACTAGCGATATTCCTGAAATAATAGAGTATGTAGAACAGGACGATAATAAACTAGTCACGATTGCGGTAACTAGTGACATGGTCCTCAGACAAATAGAGAAACTAAAACCTAACAAATCCCCAGGTCCTGATGAACTGTTTGCAAGGGTGTTAAAGAAATGTAAAGAGAAATTTAGCATACCTTTGGCTAATCTTTTTAACATATCACTACAAACTGGCATAGTGCCTGGTAAGTGGAAAACGGCAAATGTAATACCTATTTACAAGGCAGGTGACAGGTCCTTGGCTTCGAACTATAGACCAATAAGCCTTACCTATATAGTGGGAAAATTTATGGAATCTATAATTGCCGAAGCAATTCGTAGCCATCTTGACAGGCACAGATTGATTAATGAATCTCAACACGATTTTACAAAGGGGGGTTCCTGTCTTTCGAATTTACTAACTTTTTTTCACTAAGATGTTTGAGGAGGTAGATCATGGTAATGAATATGATATTGTGTATATGGACATCAGTAAGGCTTTCGATAGGGCTCCACACGAGAGGCACACGGAATAGGAGAAATTTTTTCCTAGGTAGAGGCATGGCTGACAAATAGGCAGCAGAGAGTTTGCATAAATGGGGAGAAATCAGAATGGGGGCAAGTCACAAGCGGTGTTCCTCAGGGGTCAGTGTAGGGCCCATTGTTGTTCACAATTTACATAAACGACATAGATGAGGGAATAAATAGCGACATAAACAAATTTGCTGATAACACCAAAATAGGCCGTCCAATTCATTCTAATGAGGACACTAGAGCACTCCAAGATGATTTGAATAGACTGATGCAATGGTCGGAGAAGTGGCAGATGCAGTTTAATATTGACAAATTCAAAGTTCTGAATGTTGGATAGGTAAATAACCATGCCACATATAAACTAAATAATGTAGATTTTAATACTGCTGATTGCGAAAAGGATTTAGGAGTTCTGGTTAGCAGTAACCTAAAAACAAGACAACAGTGCATTGGTGTTCGCAATAAGGCTAACAATTCTTGGCTTCATATCTAGAAGCATAAATAATAGAAGTCCTCAGGTTGTTCTTCAACTCTATATATCCTTGGTTAGGCCTCATTTAGACTATGCTGCTCAGTTCTGGTCATCGTATTACACAATGGATATAAATGCTCTAGAAAACTTACAGAGGAGGATGACAAAGATGTTCCCATGTATCAGAAATCTTCCCTATGAAGATAGACTGAGGGTCCTGAATCTGCACTCTCTCGAAAGGCGTAGAATTAGGGGGGATATGATCGAGATGAATAAATGGAAAACAGGAGTAAATAAAGGGGATGTAAACAGCGTGCTGAAGATTTCCAGCCAAGACAGGACTCGCAGCAATGGCTTCAAGTTGGAAAAATTCAGATTTAGGAAGGATATAGGAAAGCACTGGTTTCGTAATAGAGTTGTGGATGAGTGGAACAAACTCCCTAGAATAGTTATTGAGGCTAAAACGTTGTGTAGTTTTAAAAACAGGTTAGGTAAATACATGAGTGAGTGTGGGTAGGTGTGAGTTGAACCTGACTAGCTTGTGCTGCTAGGTCTGGTGCCTTGCTCCTTCCTTGAGTGGAGGTGACCAGACTGGGTGGGTCATTGGGATAATCCGGGGGGGGACATGGTCCTGCTCCGCATGGGTCAGTAGGCCTGTTGCAGTGTTCCTTCTTTCTATGTTCTTATGTTAACAGCCGCACTTGTCTTTGAGGATGACTGAGTTTTTATGCTGATTTACTATCTGTTCACCGAGACAATTAAACTTTCCCTACTTTGATGACACTCACATTTATAGATCAAATTTATATTATGGTCAGTTGAATCTGAATCGCAGTTACGTTGCACAATACGCATCTACAGCAATGAGTGCGATTCTTTAATAGATAAATCTGCTAACTGAGAAGTCTCGTGGTCAGCAAGTCTGTAATAATGATTCCAAATAGAAACAGTTAAGTTTAAAGCCTTTTCAATTGCATGAGGGTCATTAAGACAGTATGTCACATGCAAAATAATATAATGCATAATTTAATGTCTGAAAATGAGATTAAGTTAACTGTGTAAATGAACTGAGAGTTATATCCCTGTCGGTATACACACACTGAGAAATACACACTTCTCGGTTTGCATACACTGAGAGATACACAGCTTTCGGTGTAACTGCACGGGGATACGCATCTCTCGGTAGTGAAGCATCAGAGAACACTTGTCAATAAAAGGAATCTGTCTACAATGAGACAAAGAAAGGAAAGGTGTTCTGCATATTTCAACCTCGACTTGAGGTCCTCTAGAGCAGAATGTAAAAAGTGAAACTTGTAGAAGTGTCGGAGTAGAAGGTCTGGTCTTGGTGGTTCATCTACCATGGGTGAAGCTTGGCTTGAATGGTTTGATGACTCGTTGTGAAGGGTGAAGCTCATGTGAAGGTGCGAGGGTGAGGCTTTTGGAAACGTGAAGGTGTGATGATGAGGCTCTTCGGGACATGTCAGTGTGGCGGTGAGGCTCCTGGGGACGTGTCAATGTGATGGTGAGGTTCTTCGGGACGTGTCATCGTCTTGTTCTTCATGATGGATTTGTTGTAGTTTTTTCAAGCAACTGCCAATTTTGTTGAGATAGGAGAAAAGGAGACAGATGATGTTTTAGCTGTTTTCCTTAATCTCTGGATGATTGTTCGATATTCTTTCACCTATTTATCTGAGCAAACCTTGAAGTAATTCATGTCATCGTTGGTGAGCCCCGCTTGGATAAATCAAACTGTGTGTCCTACGAGAATCATTAATGCCCAGATGGTTGTTTCTCTGGAAGAGAGAGGCAGGGGCTACAAATCCCCAGTTCCCTTAAGAAGAGAATGGAAACCGTAATTTTCTTAACTCTGGATGAATGGTCACTGAAGAAATGTATATAGTTTGCCGTGAGTGTCGACTTCCTGTACACAGTGAAAAGTGCTAGTAGGTCAGTTCTTATAGCTAGTACGTCAAATAAGGGTAGCCTTTATGTTGCTCACACTCAACTTTAAGTTTCATACTAAGGGTTCAATTGATTCAGCTTTTCGACATAAGGTATCAAAAGTACCTTGGAATATATCATCTTCCAATCGTACCTGATAACATCTGGTGGTTTGATGTACTGTTGTACATGCTTCTGGGAAAAAAGAGTCATGCATTAGATTGACATCACTAGGAACAGTGGGCTTTCCATACTACATCCATTTTTTTTTTGTTCGTTTGTTTGAAATATTCTCCGATAAAAGAGAGAACTTGAGCTGTACGAAGAGTCTTGCTAAATCTTTGATTTTCTGGGTACTGAGGAGTTGTTAGTTTTTATACTGTTTAAGTGAACTGGTATTTGGTGAAATTAAATATCTTCTTGTTTCGTAGGTTAAATTACAAATCTTACAAATGAAATCTTCTGAAAGTAAAATGTGGGAGTCGGAGAATTTCCCCAGAAAACGTGATAGTAACCCGCTGAGCCATGCTATACGTTTCGAAAGTCTATTAATTCTTGTCATTAAGAATAATGTAATGTTTAATTTTGTAAAGGGGAAGGCCTCTCATATTTGAGCATTAAGCCCCTCTGAGGGGGTTGTTAGATTTTGCCGCCGAAGCCTATGAGCTAGGCCCCAAAAGGATTAAATGGAATACATCTTGATTCATAGCTACAATTGGCTTATCAGTTGCAAACAAATTTAGGATACTTGCTTAATACGTCTGGTATCTTATTTTCGTTAATAAGATACCTTGACATATCACATAGGTTGCTATACTGTCTCTCTCTGTCAGAAAACACTTGTCCTGTTTCCTGACAAATCTTGCCTAACCTAACCTACCTCTATATTTCTCAATCAGTGGGAAAGTAAGCACATAGTGTTCAGGAAAGTGTCCACAACGCTTGCCACTTTGCATTTAGTTTGATCACCATCATCTGAGTGTCTGCCAAATTGCCCGAGATGCTTGTAACGAAGCCTAATCCTGACTACTGCATCAGTCAGTCTGTTTACGTTGCAAATTGCTCTTTACAAATTGTCCTGAGGTTCACACTGTGGTCATCGTTTGACTGATAGTGGAGGTCATCGTGTGGCAAATACCATGAGTCACAGTGTGGCCAGCACTACGAGTCATCATCTAGTCATTACCGCGGATCACAGTGTGGCCAGCAATGCCGGTCACAGTGTGGCCAACACTATGAATCATCTGGCCATCACCGCGGGTCACTGCGTGGCTAACACCGTCGGCCACATTGAAGCCAACACCGCCGGCCAGGGTGTGGCCAACACCATAGTCTTCAAAGACTACAGTGCTCGTCACAAGCTCCTAGGCTGAGGGACTGATTACCTCATCTTTCACTGTCTGCTGTATTATACAGCAGACAGTATTATGTCCATTATATGAACATAATATGAAGACAGTAGAAATACATACAGCCTGTATATATTTCTACTGTCTTCATATTATGTCCATGTAATGTAGTGATAAAGCCACTGGATGGCGAAACGTCTAACAAGTAAACAAACCCAGATGTTGCACATGTCTAATTCTACATCGTCCCATTGGCTGTTGCAGCGAATTTTCACCAGCTTCAGAGCAGGCATTCTAGTGTCCATATTCAATCGTAATCACATTATTCCAGAATTTTCAGTCCCTTATAGTCCCCATTGATGTTAATAAGCGGGCTCTTTGTAGTTATAATATGGAGTAAATGTTTTTCAGAGCATTTTAAAATAATCTATTTAAAAAATTAATTATAATCCAAAATCAGTATATTAGTAGCCTTAGGTGTTAAATGTCACCAAAGCACCAAATAATGATATTAAAAATAACAAAAGGCAAACAAAAGTATTATTTAAAATAATCAAGAAAATAGTTGTATATGAAACAGTAGAAAATGAGATTTTGAGATTAAAATAAAAACAAGATTTGTGGGGAGAAAAAACATTAGGTTGGGGGTTCGATTAATATTTCAATTTCCGAAATAGAACAACCGTTCATAAAGGATTGACTACCTAAAACTGAACAGAAAGGATACTTTAATTCCTAAATTAGAACATAAAGGGATAATTTTTTCCTAAAATAGACCGCCCTCAAGAAAATATGAAAGACTACCATAATCCCTAAACCAGATAAGTGATAAGCTAACATAAAGGGATATCTTAATCCCTAAAAAGAGAAAACCGAAAACTTAATGCAAGTAATACTTTACTTTAAACTGAACATTCACAGGCTAACATAAAAGGACACTTTAATCCCTAAAATAGAATAACTATATTATCAGACACAATTACGAATGGCAGTGAGACACAGGCACCCTAACAAGGGGAGCAGTGTACGGTGTTGATGCTCACAGAGGGCGGCCTCACCCTGCGGGTGTTCCCACAGTGTAACTATGATATAGAATACGTTAGCCGCACACTGCGGTTGTACTTAATTTTGTTTAATAAAATAAGGATGCCCCATCTTCGTTATCCCTTATACACGCGTTCTATCTTTTATTTTCCCCTATCCACTCACTCCCTTCCCTCTCATCTCTTTTCTTCCCGGCCCCTCTCAGCTCACACTCGCTCCCTCTCATTACCTTCTATTGCATCCACTCTAGGCACTAGCCTATCCTCGCTTTACACCTATCATTTTCTTACATGATTCTCAGCATCAGTTTTTAAACGTTGGATTGGGTTAGGTTACCGAGGCCTATAAAAACATATATTTTGCCACAAGGAAAATTAATTACGAAAATGGGCTTTAATACCCTAGGTTGCGTGGTTACCGGGTCAACTCAGACGACGTTCAAATCTGCACGTGCATCAGTAGTGTTGTGGGGATGGTTTGCATACCCATACCTACCCGGTTAACTCGTCATCCAGCGTCCCCTTCCCCTCTCTCTCTCTTGCCCTTCCTGCATCCCCACCCACGCTTTGCCCCCTCCCTGCGCCTCCACCTTACCCATCACCCCACACCTCCTTCCCTGCAGCATTCAGACCACATCCGCCAGTGGTGACGGAGGAGGGGGTGAGGGAGGCGAGAGTGACTGCTACACGGCTTATGCAATTTGTCCCGATTATCCGAAGTATTAGTGATAGCCGGATGACAGCGCCGCCAGAGGATGTGCAACTTATCGATGACTCGTTCTCAGTTTCCGCACCACAATTGAAATTAAAGAAAGGGAAATGGTGTGACAGAAGCTAATGCGTGTGTCGTTGACAACGGTTGTCTGTGAGAGTGAGACAGACAGAGAGAGAGAGCTGGTGTGAACTTCTCACGTCGTTTTTGCCTTGCTCTTGTCCACTACCCTTCAGGGGAAGGGAAAGCCGGGTTGCCGGTGAAGAGATCTTCTTCCGAAGAACTGGAGTTACTCTCCCCTTACATGATTTAATTTACAAAGTTTTGTTTTTTCTTAAATTTTTAATCAATGGATATTTCCACTTTCTATAACGTTTGAGAAACGTCGTTTTGGTTTCATCTGGCGATGGTAGTTTGTCCGCCAGGAAACAGGATGAGTGTCTCCCGACACGGGTCGTTGTCAGATGATGATCCGTAACTGGTTAAGCATCCGCTAGCTGACTCCAGCAATAATAATAATAATAATAATAATAATAATAATAATAATAATAATAATAATAATATTAATATAATAATAATAATATTATTATTATCATTATTATAATAATAATAATAATAATAATAATAATAATAATAATAATAATAATAATAATAATAATAATAATATTATTATTATTTTGATAATCTTTGCTCTGACATACTTTATAGGATAAACGCATTTAAAAAAAAAAAAAAAACGTATATTGAATAGCTTGTTAAAATCTTCTAACGCTGCAGACGACTTACAAGTTCAGTTACGTGATCTAAAAATAATTATTTACTAACAATACAAGATCTTCCTATTGGATATAATTCCTCTGAACTAATAATATCCTTTCACAGAACATGGCACTTTTCCATGCTGAAATCCATTTTCTGTATTATAAATCGTCTGTTAAATCCTTCTAAGTCTTCCTGAGAGTTTTATTTTTGGTTATTCACTACTGATTACCTTATAAATTATTGCACAAATGAATTCAGTAAAGCCACCTAATTACAAAGAACGTTTGAAGTCTCTTGACCTGTACTCTCTGGATGAACAGGAAAGATACATCATGATCTACATTTAGAGAATCCTAGATGGCTAGTTCCAACTCTACGCACAGAAATCACTCCCTGCAAATGCAGAAGATTCGGCAGACGGTGAAACATACCACCAATGAAAAGTAGGGGTGCCAAGAGTACGCTAAGGGAAAACACAATAAGTGTCAGGGGCCCAAGACTGTTCAACAAACTCCCATTATACATGAAGGGAATCGCCAGTATCCCATCCCCCCTGGTTGTCTTCAAGACGAAACTAGACAGTGCCAGCAGTAACAGCCTAGTTGATCAGGCCCTAATTCACCGGGAGTCCTGGTCGAGGACCGGGCGGCGGGGGCGCTGATCCCCGGAACAACCTTCAGGTACACTCCATGTACACTCTCCTCGTCAACAAACCTACAAATGCATTTATTCTTTCCGTCGTATCTTGATTTCGCTAAGTGGAAATGGTAGTTTAGGAAGCATTGATGCTTCAGGCACCCTGCTTATGATACTGCACCATGATGGCACTAGTCCTTGTGGCACTCATCTAGTGACCCACCACCATGATGGCACTAGTCCTTGTGGCACTCAACTATTGACCCATCACCATGATGGCACTAGTCCTTGTGGCACTCAACTAGTGACCCACCACCATGATGGCACTAGTCCTTGTGGCACTCAACTATTGACCCACCACCATGATGGCACTAGTCTTTGTGGCACTCAACTAGTGACCCACCACCATGATGGCACTAGTCCTTGTGACACTCAACTAGTGACCCACCAGCATGATGGCACTAGTGCTTGTGACACTCAACTAGTGACCCAAAAACATGATGGCACTAGTCCTTGTGAAACTCGACTATTGGCCCACCACCATGATGGCACTAGTCCTTGTGACACTCAACTAGTTACCCACCAACACGATGGCACTAGTCCTTGTGGCACTCATCTAGTGACCCACCAACATGATGGCACTAGTCCTTGTGGCACTCAACGAGTGACCCACCACCATGATGGCACTAGTCCTTGTGGCACTCAACTAGTGACCCACCACCATGATGGCACTAGTCCTTGTAGCACTCAACTAGTGACCCACCACCATGATGGCACTAGTCCTTGTGGCACTCAACTAGTGACCCACCAACATGATGGCACTAGTCCTTGTGACACTCAACTAGTGACCCATCACCATGATGGTACTAGTCCTTGTGACACTCAACTAGTGACACATCACCATGATGGCACTAGTTCTTGTGGCACACTTCTGTTAACTCGGCTCCATGCTGGCGCTGATCATTTTGACATCTTACTGTTGATCCTGCCATGATGGCACTGGTGACCATGCACCATGATGACACTGGTGACCCTGCACCATGATGACACTGGTGACCATGCACCATGATGACACTGGTGACTCTGCACCATGATGACTCTGGTGACCCTGCACCATGATGCCACTGATGACCATGCACCATAATGGCACTGCTGATCATGCACCATGATGACACTGGTGACGCCACCCCGTAATGACACTGGACACCCAGCAACATGATGGCACTGGTCACTCTGCAACATGATGGCACTGGTTACCCTGGTCTATGACGACACTGGTGACCCCGCACCATGATAACACTGGTCACCTTGCACCATGATGGCACCAGTGACCATGCATCATAATGACACTGGTGACCCGGAACCATGAGGACACTGATGACTCTGCACCATGATGACACTAGTGACTCTGCATCATGATGACACTGGAGACCCTGCATGACACTGGTGACCATGTACAATGATGACACTGATGACCGTGCACCCTGATGACACTGGTGACGATGTACAATGATGACACTGGTGACCATGAACCATGATGACATTGATGACCATGAACCATGATGACACTGGTCACCCTGCACCATGATGACACTGGTGACCATGCACCATGATGACACTAGTGACCATGCACCATGATGACACTGGTGGCCATGAACCATGATGACACTGATGACCATGAACCATGATGACACTGGTCACCCTGCACCATGATGACACTGGTGACCATGCACCATGATGACACTGGTGACCATGCACCATGATGACACTGGTGACCATGAACCATGATGACACTGGTGACCATGCACCATGATGACACTGGTAAGCAAGCTGCATGGTGACACTGGTGACCATGAACCATGATGACACTGGTCGCCCTGCACCATGATGACACTAGTGACCATGAACCATGATGACACTGGTCACCCTGCACCATGATGGCACTGGTGACCATGAACCATGATGGCACTGGTCACCCTGCACCATGATGACACTAGTGACCATGCACCATGATGCCACTGGTGACTATGAACCTTGATGACACTGGTGGCCATGCACCATGATGACACTGGTGACCATGAACCATGATGACACTGGTCACCCTGCACCATGATGACACTGGTGACCATGCAACATGATGACACTGGTGACCATGCACCATGATGACACTGGTGACCATGCACCATGATGACACTGGTGACTATGCACCATGATGACACTGGTGAGCATGCTACATGGTGACACTGGTGACCATGAACCATGATGACACTGGTCGCCCTGCACCATGATGACACTAGTGGCCATGAACCATGATGACACTGGTCACCCTGCACCATGATGACACTGGTGACCATGAACCATGATGGCACTGGTCACCCTGCACCATGATGACACTAGTGACCATGCACCATGATGCCACTGGTGACTATGAACCTTGATGACACTGGTGGCCATGCACCATGATGACACTGGTGACCATGAACCATGATGGCACTGGTCACCCTGCACCATGATGACACTAGTGACCATGCACCATGATGCCACTGGTGACTATGAACCTTGATGACACTGGTGGCCATGCACCATGATGACACTGGTGACCATGAACCATGATGACACTGGTCACCCTGCACCATGATGACACTGGTGACCATGTAACATGATGACACTGGTGACCATGCACCATGATGACACTGGTGACCATGCACCATGATGACACTGGTGACTATGCACCATGATGACACTGGTGAGCATGCTACATGGTGACACTGGTGACCATGAACCATGATGACACTGGTCGCCCTGCACCATGATGACACTAGTGACCATGAACCATGATGACACTGGTCACCCTGCACCATGATGACACTGGTGACCCTGAACCATGATGGCACTGGTCACCCTGCACCATGATGACACTAGTGACCATGCACCATGATGCCACTGGTGACTATGAACCTTGATGACACTGGTGGCCATGCACCATGATGACACTGGTGACCATGAACCATGATGACACTGGTCACCCTGCACCATGATGACACTGGTGACCATGCACCATGATGACACTGGTGACCATGCACCCTGATGACACTGGGGACCATGCACCATGATGACACTGGTGACCATGCTACATGATGACACTGGTGACCATGCACCATGATGGCACTGGTGACCACGCACCATGATGACACTGGTTACCATGTACCATGATGAAACTGGTAACCATGCACCAGAATGACCCTGTTGACCCTGCACCATGATGACACTGGTGACCATGCACCATGATGGCACTGGTGACCACGCACCATGATGACACTGGTTACCATGCACCATGATGAAACTGGTAACCATGCACCAGAATGACCCTGTTGACCCTGCACCATGATGACACTGGTGACCATGCACCATGATGACACTGGTGACTATGCACCATAATGACACTGGTGACCATGCATCATGATGACACTGGTGACCATGCACCATGATGACACTGGTGACTATGCACCATAATGACACTGGTGACCATGCACCATGATGACACTGGTGACCATGCACCATGATGACACTGGTGACTATGCACCATAATGACACTGGTGACCCTGCACCATAATGAAACTGTTGACCATGCACCAGGATGACACTGGTGACCCTGCACCATAATGAAACTGTTGACCATGCACCATAATGACACTGGTGACCCTGCACCATAATGAAACTGTTGACCATGCACCATAATGACACTGGTGACCCTGCACCATAATGAAACTGTTGACCATGCACCAGGATGACACTGGTGACCATTCACCTTGATGACACTGGTGACTATGCACCATGATGACACTGGTGACCATGCACCAGGATGACCCTGGTGACCCTGCACCATGATGACACTGGTGGCCATGCACCTCTATGACACTGGTGACTATGCACCATGATGACACTGGTGACCATGCACCAGGATGACCCTGGTGACCCTGCACCATGATGACACTGGTGGCCATGCACCTCTATGACACTGGTGACTATGCACCATCATGGTACTGGTGACCATGCACTATGATGGCATTGGTGACCATGTACCATGATGACACTGGTGACTATGCACCATAATGACACTGGTGACCCTGCACCATAATGAAACTGTTGACCATGCACCAGGATGACACTGGTGACCCTGCACCATAATGAAACTGTTGACCATGCACCATAATGACACTGGTGACCCTGCACCATAATGAAACTGTTGACCATGCACCATAATGACACTGGTGACCCTGCACCATAATGAAACTGTTGACCATGCACCAGGATGACACTGGTGACCATTCACCTTGATGACACTGGTGACTATGCACCATGATGACACTGGTGACCATGCACCAGGATGACCCTGGTGACCCTGCACCATGATGACACTGGTGGCCATGCACCTCTATGACACTGGTGACTATGCACCATGATGACACTGGTGACCATGCACCAGGATGACCCTGGTGACCCTGCACCATGATGACACTGGTGGCCATGCACCTCTATGACACTGGTGACTATGCACCATCATGGTACTGGTGACCATGCACTATGATGGCATTGGTGACCATGTACCATGATGACACTGGTGACCATGCACCATGATGACACTGGTGACCATGCTACATGGTGACACTGGTGACCATGCACCATGATGACACTGGTGACCACGCACCATGATGACACTGGTTACCATGCACCATGATGAAACTGGTGACTATGCACCAGAATGACCCTGATGACCCTGCACCATGATGACACTGGTGACTATGAACCTTGATGACACTGGTGGCCATGCACCATGATGACACTGGTGACCATGAACCATGATGACACTGGTCACCCTGCACCATGATGACACTGGTGACCATGCACCATGATGACACTGGTGACCATGCACCCTGATGACACTGGGGACCATGCACCATGATGACACTGGTGACCATGCTACATGATGACACTGGTGACCATGCACCATGATGGCACTGGTGACCACGCACCATGATGACACTGGTTACCATGTACCATGATGAAACTGGTAACCATGCACCAGAATGACCCTGTTGACCCTGCACCATGATGACACTGGTGACCATGCACCATGATGGCACTGGTGACCACGCACCATGATGACACTGGTTACCATGCACCATGATGAAACTGGTAACCATGCACCAGAATGACCCTGTTGACCCTGCACCATGATGACACTGGTGACCATGCACCATGATGACACTGGTGACTATGCACCATAATGACACTGGTGACCATGCATCATGATGACACTGGTGACCATGCACCATGATGACACTGGTGACTATGCACCATAATGACACTGGTGACCATGCACCATGATGACACTGGTGACCATGCACCATGATGACACTGGTGACTATGCACCATAATGACACTGGTGACCCTGCACCATAATGAAACTGTTGACCATGCACCAGGATGACACTGGTGACCCTGCACCATAATGAAACTGTTGACCATGCACCATAATGACACTGGTGACCCTGCACCATAATGAAACTGTTGACCATGCACCATAATGACACTGGTGACCCTGCACCATAATGAAACTGTTGACCATGCACCAGGATGACACTGGTGACCATTCACCTTGATGACACTGGTGACTATGCACCATGATGACACTGGTGACCATGCACCAGGATGACCCTGGTGACCCTGCACCATGATGACACTGGTGGCCATGCACCTCTATGACACTGGTGACTATGCACCATGATGACACTGGTGACCATGCACCAGGATGACCCTGGTGACCCTTCACCATGATGACACTGGTGGCCATGCACCTCTATGACACTGGTGACTATGCACCATCATGGTACTGGTGACCATGCACTATGATGGCATTGGTGACCATGTACCATGATGACACTGGTGACTATGCACCATAATGACACTGGTGACCCTGCACCATAATGAAACTGTTGACCATGCACCAGGATGACACTGGTGACCCTGCACCATAATGAAACTGTTGACCATGCACCATAATGACACTGGTGACCCTGCACCATAATGAAACTGTTGACCATGCACCATAATGACACTGGTGACCCTGCACCATAATGAAACTGTTGACCATGCACCAGGATGACACTGGTGACCATTCACCTTGATGACACTGGTGACTATGCACCATGATGACACTGGTGACCATGCACCAGGATGACCCTGGTGACCCTGCACCATGATGACACTGGTGGCCATGCACCTCTATGACACTGGTGACTATGCACCATGATGACACTGGTGACCATGCACCAGGATGACCCTGGTGACCCTGCACCATGATGACACTGGTGGCCATGCACCTCTATGACACTGGTGACTATGCACCATCATGGTACTGGTGACCATGCACTATGATGGCATTGGTGACCATGTACCATGATGACACTGGTGACCATGCACCATGATGACACTGGTGACCATGCTACATGGTGACACTGGTGACCATGCACCATGATGACACTGGTGACCACGCACCATGATGACACTGGTTACCATGCACCATGATGAAACTGGTGACTATGCACCAGAATGACCCTGATGACCCTGCACCATGATGACACTGGTGACCAGGCACCATGATGACACTGGTGACTATGCACCATAATGACACTGGTGACCATGCATCATGATGACACTGGTGACCATGCACCAGGATGACCCTGGTGACCCTGCACCATGATGAAACTGGTGACCTTGCACCAGGATGACACTAGTGACCATTCACCTTGATGACACTGGTGACCATGCACCAGAATGACCCTGGTGACCCTGCACCATGATGACACTGTTGACCATGCACCACGATGACACTGGTGACTATGCACCATCATGACACTGGTGACCATGCACTATGATGGCATTGGTGACCATGTACCATGATGACAATGGTGACCATGCACCATGATGACACTGGTAATCATGCACCATGATGACACTGGTCACCCTGCACCGTGATGACACTGGTGACCATGCACCATGATGACACTGTTGACCCTGCAACATGATGACATTGGTCAACCTGCACCATGATGGCACCAGTGACCATGCACCATGATGACACTGTTGACCAGGCACCATGATGACACTGGTGACCATGCACCATGATGACACTGGTAACCATGTGCAAATATTTAACTAAATCATGTAATGTTTCTCAACTTTGACTCTGACTTACACTTTGACTTACACTTTGACTTCCACTTGTACATTCATGTACAAGTTTTTGTGGTTTAATAATTTTATCTCAGTTTCTGGATTGATTTTTTTTCGTGACTTGAAATCCCGATGATTTATAAGCTCTTTTATTATATATTTTGTGAGCAGGAAATACTATCATATACTAACTTATCGCTGAGGTGCACCTGATTGGCTCTCTTGTGATATCACTTGGCCATTTGTGGCGCTGCTGGGGGTGTGGGAGACGGATACTGAGGTAGTGAACTGCATTTGTGGTAGTGGTGATAGTTGCGGTGGGGGAGGGGAGTAGGTTGGGGTAGTGAAGGTTTGTTTTGGGGTGGGATATGTAGGGGCGGGACTGGCGGACCTGGGGAGGAGAGGGGCTGCGGTGGTGATTATTGGTGGCTTTCGTCTTAATGATAATGATGGTAGCGGTGATAGTGGGGCTGGTTGTGATGAATGCGGTGGTGATGGTTGGTATAGTGATGGTAGGGGCGGCGATAGTAAGATTGATTGTGCAGTGAGTGTACACTGAGAGAAAGCACACTAAGTGTCAGGGGCCCAAAACTGTTCAACAGCCATCCTTCCATCATACATAAAGGAGTACAACAATAAACCCTTATCTGTCTTCAAGACGGAAATGGACAGATACAAAAAGTCAGCACGTCAAGGGGCGGAAACACTTTTTTTTCTTTTTTGTCCAATTTAAATGAAATTTTATCTTGTGATTTAAAAAGCAGTTTGCATCCTACACTTCTTGTTGCAAAGTTGCAAGATATTGCATTTTTTTGCCTCACTGGCCTACAAAATTGGAAGTTGTGCAATGTTCTAGTCAACATCAGATGAAAGATAAAGAGTTAGATTATCTAAATTTCAATATTTTTTTGAGAGAAATGTCAATAGATTGCATTACAAAATTTTTTGAAATTTGTGTTTTTTTTTAGGAGAATAAGAGTCAATAAAAACAAAATGGTAAAACATATTGCAAAACACCTGTGAAGATTAATAGAATCATCATTCATCAATATTGTGTGAAAAAATCATGACATTCCTATTATTACTCTTTGAAAAAAAATAAAGCAAATATCAATAACTTATTTCCGAGTCATTAATATTTTTGTTTCTGTAAAACTCTACGGACACGACGCGCCAGATCTGAGCGTGTTGCAAACCCCCGTCATTGTTGACAACCCAGAGGCAACTGAGCTGCAACAACTCTGTGTTCTTCACTTTAGTCGCCACAGAAGTTGCCATGTTGAGTATTTAGAATGAAACAATCATCACAATAATAATTTTTAAAGTAAAAAAAAAAAAAAAAAAAAAAAAAAAAAAAAAAAAAAAAAAAAAAAAAAAAAAAAAAAAAACACTAATTGCCAACATGTCCTCTTGATGACAGCAAAAACAGAAAAAATGCATTTTAGAAAAAAAAAAAAACAACAACTTAGAAATATGATAGAAACAAGCTGATTGCATCAACATGCTGCCAGATTTTTGCACTATTTTTTGGTAAGAAAACCTTAATTTCCATAAATTTTCAACTTCAATTTTAAAATCTCTAAAACCAAAATGCCTATGCCCCTCAAGTCCTAAAAACCATTTGCTCCTTGACACGACATATATATGTTGTGCCAAATCCAATTAAATATCTTTTAGATAAGCTTACACTTATTTAATAATAAACAAACACAATGAAATATATTTTTTTTTCGTTAGGTTCAAAATGATTTTTGTGAAATTATTGCATATGCAAATTTTGGCTTGCCATATTCGGCTATTTAAGCCCAAATTGCAAGTTCGGTGTGACACACACGCACAAATATATATATATATATATATATATATATGTCGTGCCGAATATGTAAAACTGGTCAATTAGTAAGAACTCATTTAAAATTAAGTCCTTTCTAAAATTTTCTCTTATACGTTTAAAGATATATATTTTTCATTAATGTTAATGTAAAAATTTTTAATTTTGCAACAAAAGAATCTTATAAAACTTACCTAACCTTATTATAACAAGAGCAATTTATTTTAGCCTAACCCAACTAAATATATTTTAGATTTCTTTACTATAATTTAATAATAAACAAACACAATGAAATATATTTTTTTCGTTAGGTTCAGAATGATTTTGGCGAAATTATGGCATACACAAATTTTCGTTTGTCCTATATGGCAAGATCAGCGTTGCTATTTAAGCCAAGATCGCAAGTTCTGCCTATTCGGCACGACATATATATATATATATATATATATATATATGCAATAAGATCACAGTATATATATATATATATATATATATATATATATATATATATATATATATATGTATATATATATATATATACATATATACATATATACATATATATATATATATATATATATATATATATATATATATATATATATATATATATATATATATATATTTATATATATATATATATATATATATATATATATATATATATATATATATATATATATATATATATATATATATATATATATATATATATATATATATATATTCTGTCAATGCACCGGCCGTATCCCACCGAGCAGGGTGGCTCGAGAAAAACGAAAGTTTCTCTTTATAAATTTAGTAATTTATACAGAAGGGGTTACTAGCTCCTTGTTCACGGAATTTTAGTCGCCACTTAGGACACGCATGGCTTACTGTGAAAAAACAGTGAATTTCCATGTGTTATTGTGATTTCTCACACTATTAAGGAATATTGGAACAGGACAACATAAAACTTATAAGGTTGAGATATCACTTCCCATATAAATTCACACATGACTCAACACGTTAAGCATGGAAGTATAATGAAAATATATATTGTCAGGTTACATGTCAAATGGAATTTATTAGTGACATGTCAGGCATAGTTGAAATTCATCTCAAAGTATATTAATAATAATTGAATCACATGACCATCTGAAACTAGTTGTGTCAGCTTTTTTAAGAACTGCACCCAACTCTACCCTTGTTGTGAGGTCAGGTCTCTACTGGCCACCTGACACTAGTTAGATTCTTGATGTATCGCTTCTGTCTTAGTAGGATCTATTAATTGTCTTTTAAAGGTGCAGTTTTTGTAATAGATTATTTCTACTCAGTATATTATGGTGCTCACCTACTTGGGTATACTGAGATAAGAGTTGAAAATTTTATGCTGATACTAACAAGATGTGGGTAAGGACATTCATGCACGATTCAAGACATCAGAAGTGATCAAGGTCTCAGGACCGAAACGTTTTCTAATAAATATGTCCTAATGTTTGTTCACGTGTTTTTCTAAACCAATTTGTCGGTATCTAATACCATGGCTTATACGATTTATTTTATGGCTGATGAATTTGTACATAAGAGTTTTAGTGTATCTCATTGAGCTTTTGTGTTTAGTAGCCTAGTACTGACATTCTGTCTGCCTTCATATTCAAGCTGACAGACGTGGCACGGTATTGACTCCAATTGTCTGATTACTTTCCATTTTACTGACAGTCATTAGCGTCTTGCCTATTTCATAAGGGTAGCTATATGTGATACGAGTATACTTAATACTAGAGTGTAGAACATAAAAATAGTAGAGCACTGAAGTCTACTAGCCCATGCTAGGCAAGTCTTCCTCAAACTCCCTGAGTGAATTTAGTGTCTATTTTTTTTTTCTAATTTTTTTAAATTATTTTTACCACTGTTAAAAATTATTATTTTTTGCTTACTGTAGAACTCAATGTGGGGGTTTTAACCATTTTCGATTTTAATTTTTGAACTTCTCATGTAAACACCTCGGGGAACAGATATGTAGTCGAAGCAATTATATGTATTCCCATGGCTATTTTACAATTATTATTATTATTATTATTATTATTATTATTATTATTATTATTATTATTATTATTGCACCTATTGGCCACATTGCCCATGATTCATACTAAAAACATAATATACTGATCATCTCACCCCCACTCCCAGTTCCCACCAATATCTGACCTTATCCGACTTGATCTCACAATTTATTGACCTTGTGTGACCTGCTCTCGCAATGGCGAAACACATTCACCCATGGGGCACACTAGCAGGAATAGCCTTACAGAACCATTGCTGTTGTAGCTCTGGCGAGAGTCGCAGGGTAACATCACAGCTGGACGGTTGCTTCAATAGTAAACTCCTTTGAAAAGAAAAGAACCCAAATTACATTAATTAAGCCGGAGACTAAAACGTATTATGAGATAATCACAAAATTTACTTCTGTCCCAATTAATTAGCACATTACTGTATGTTAGCCATCTTTTTCCGATCCTGAGCTCATGGTACTCATTTGCCTGATAAGGAAATAAGAAAGAAGGAGAACTAAGCAGGCCTACTTGCCCATGCTAGGTATGTCTAGATAAATAAGTTGTGTATTTCTTCATTCCTACGTACTTGATAAAGCTCAGTCTTAGTAATAATGGTAAAGTTACCGATAAAATGTTAGGTAATAAGACACAGATGCAACTAATATGACAATTTATTGCGGCAATGTTTCCCTCTCCAGGAGCTTTGTCAAGCTTATTCCTGGAGAGCTTTGGAAGAAGCGTTGTCTTAAAAGGCTCTCCTTTATTATCAGCGTCTTTATTCCTTCTTACTGGCTTTTGCCATTGTTTACCAGTAATTTCTAAACAGTTCATAAGCTACCAAAATATTTAAGCCCCCAGTTCCTGGATCCATTATGTACCTCTGTAATCTACCTACTACCACCCACAGGATGGATATGGGGTGCATAATAAAGATATTAAGGTATATATTTATATACTACTCGGCACAAGTCTCTGACGGTGATATAGAAGGAAAGTGGGATTTAATAATTTATTTTCCGTGGTTAGGTTGTATATTACTGCCACGGTGTATACTTTACCGGGTGTCAAAGATAATGAGAGTATAATAAAACATATGGAACCGCAAGTAACATTTATATGAATTTTAAATCACGATTATAAGTCAGTCCGCCAAGAGAACTATTTAGTCTTATATGCAACATACATAACTCTTGGTCTGTTTGTGTGTGTATGTGGTCTGTGTCTTGGACTGGTGTTACACACCAGCACATGTGATTATAATATATTTTCTGCGAGTGTAACTATGACACTAACCTCAACTTATAACTTCTGAAATCCATTTTTTTGGGGATAATGAGGAGGCATATATATATATATATATATATATATATATATATATATATATATATATATATATATATATATATATATATATATATATATATATATATATATATATATATATATATATATATATATATATACATTATATATATATATATATATATATATATATATATATATATATATATATATATATATATATATATATATATAGACAAATGCAAAGTTCTAAATGTTGGACAGGACAATAACCATGCCACATATAAACTAAATAATGTAGATCTTAATATTACGGATTGCGAAAAAGATTTAGGAGTTCTGGTTAGCAGTAATCTGAAACCAAGACAACAGTGCATAAGTGTTCGCAATAAAGCTAATAGAATCCTTGGTTTCATATCAAGAAGCATAAATAATAGGAGTCCTCAGGTTGTTCTTCAACTCTATACATCCTTGGTTAGGCCTCATTTAGATTATGCTGCACAGTTTTGGTCACCTTATTACAGAATGGATATAAATTCTCTGGAAAATGTACAAAGGAGGATGACAAAGTTGATCCCATGTATCAGAAACCTTCCCTATGAGGATAGACTAAGGGCCCTGAATCTGCACTCTCTAGAAAGACGTAGAATTAGGGGGGATATGATTGAGGTGTATAAATGGAAGACAGGAATAAATAAAGGGGATGTAAATAGTGTGCTGAAAATATCTAGCCTAGACAGGACTCGCAGCAATGGTTTTAAGTTGGAAAAATTCAGATTCAGGAAGGATATAGGAAAGTACTGGTTTGGTAATAGAGTTGTGGATGAGTGGAACAAACTCCCAAGTACCGTTATAGAGGCCAGAACGTTGTGTAGCTTTAAAAATAGGTTGGATAAATACATGAGTGGATGTGGGTGGGTGTGAGTTAGACCTGATAGCTTGTGCTACCAGGTCGGTTGCCGTGTTCCTCCCTTAAGTCAATGTGACCTGACCTGACTAGGTTGGGTGCATTGGCTTAAGCCGGTAGGAGACTTGGACCTGCCTCGCATGGGCCAGTAGGCCTTCTGCAGTGTTCCTTCGTTCTTATGTTCTTATGTTCTTATATATATATGTATATACATATATATATATATATATATATATATATATATATATATATATATATAGGTATATAATATATATATATATATATATATATATATATATATATATATATATATATATATATATATATATATATATATATATAATCAGTAACAATACTGTGATTAGCCGGGGGATCGAACCCGTGTTGTTTTAGCCCGCCTGTTGGTAAGCGAAAGTCCACGATGCTCTAACCCACTGGACCATAGAATCCTACAAGCATCACGCACCCAACAGAACTAGGTGTTGTACCGTGATCGGAGGACATACGATGCTGTGGGTGTCTCAAAGCTAATTTCATTCTGCTCCGTTTGTGCACTAGCCTCTACAAGCAGTATATATAGTATTGTAACCACGAACGAGTGGGATTTAAACAATAACAACACTGAGACTAGTCGGAGGATAGAATCCATGTTGTTTTAGCCCGCCTCATGGTGAGCGAAAATTAACGACACTCTAACCCACTGAGGCACCCACACCATCGTATGTCCTCGGATCACGGTACAACACGTAGCTCTGTTGGGTGCATGATTCTTGTAGGATTGTATGGTCCAGTGGATTAGAGTGTTGTGAATTTTCGCTCACCATGAGGCGGGCTAAAATCACGGGTTCGATCCCCCGGCTAGTCGCAGTGTTATTATTAATTAAATACCACTCGTTCGTGGTTACAATACTACATATATATATATATATATATATATATATATATATATATATATATATATATATATATATATATATATATATATATATATATATATATATATATATGTGTGTGTGTGTGTGTGTGTGTGTGTGTGTGTGTGTGTGTGTGTGTGTGAGGATGGAGAAGTTGAATACGAGTATGCAAATATTTTTCCTCCAAACCGTTTTATCTACTACTCCGAGGCTGATTGTCTCCACACTTGGCACTAGAGGTGAACCCCATCTTATATAGCTATATAAATATGCATTCATGTATGTACGTGTGCCTCGTTATTCTCCCCCCCCCACAAAAAAAATGTTGACTTCGGACCTTAAAAAATTGAAGTTAGTGTTATAGCAGCACTGTCTGTTACACTCGCAGAAATGTATCATAATCACATATACTGTTGTGTAGCACCGGTTCAGGACACAAACCACATACACACATACATACAAACACACACACACACACACACACACACACACACACACATACACACACACACACACACACACACACACATACATACATACATACATACATACATACATACATACATACATACATACATACATACATACATACATACATACATACATACATACACACACACACACACACACACACACACACACACACACACACACACACACACACACACAAGGTAGTCATTGCAGTTATGTATAACCCACCACAGAACTGCAGGAGGCCAAGAGAGGAATATGATAAATGGAACAGAGCAATGGTGGACACTCTAGCTGAGGTGGCAAGAAGGGTCCACTCAAGTAGAGCGAAGTTACTGGCCATGGGCGACTTCAATCACAGGGAGGTTGATTGAGAAAGCCTGGATCCACATGGGGGTCCCGAAACATGGAGAGCCAAGATAATGGATGTCGTGCTGGCAAATCTCATGCACCAACATGTTAGGGATACTACCAGAGAGAGAGGGGAGGATGAACCTGCAAGACTGGACCTCGTGTTCACCCTGAGTAGCTCAGACATTGAGCACATCACATATGAAAGGCCCCTTGGAGCTAGTGACCACGTAGTTTTGAGCTTTGAATACACCGTGGAGCTAAAAGTGGAGAGGGTAGCAGGAGTAGAAAGGGAAAAGCTAAACTTTAAAAGGGGGGACTACACAGGAATGAGGACCTTCCTGCAGGAGGTTCAGTGGGAACAGGAGTTGGTAGGAAAATCATTAAACGAAATGATGGACTTTGTAACAACAAAATGCAAGGAGGCAGAGGAAAGGTTTGTTCCCAAGGGTAACAGAAATGATGGGAAGGACAGAACGAGCCCTTGGTTTACCCGAAGGTGCAGGGAGGCAAAAACTAAGAGCTCTAGAGAATGGAAAAGTACAGAAGTCAAGGACTCAGGAGAATAAAGAGATTAATTGACGAGCCAGAAACGAGTATGCACAGATAAGAAGGGAGGCGCAGCGGCAGTATGAAAATGACATAGCATCGAAAGTCAAGTCTGACCCGAAACTACTCTACAGCCACATCAGGATGAAGACAACAGTAAGGACCAGGTAATCAGGCTGAGGAAAGAAGGTGGGGAGCTCACAAGAAACGACCAGGAGGTATGTGAGGAGCTCAGCATGAGATTTCAGGAAGTATTTACAGTGGAGGCTGAAGGGACATGGAGAGACAAAGCAGTGGCGTACAGCAACAAGGGATATACCAACAAGTGTTGGATGAATTACACACAACTGAGGAGGAGGTGGAAGCTCCTAAGTGAACTTGATACCTCAAAGGCGGTGGGATAGGACAACATCTCTCCGTGGGTCCTTAGAGAGGGAGCAGGGACACTACGTGTGCCACTAACCAAAATCTTAAACACTTCCCTTGAAACTGGGCAACTACCTGAAGTATGAAAGAATGCAAATGTAGTCCCCATCTATAAGAAGGGAGACAGAAATGAAGCACTAAATTATAGACCAGTGTCACTGACATGTATAGTATGCAAAGTCTTGGAAAAGATTATCAGAAGAGTGGTGGAGCACCTGGAGCGGAGCAAGATTATAAACGACAGCCAGCACGGATTCATGGAAGGCAAATCCTGTGTCACAAACCTACTAGAGTTTTACAACAAGATAACTGAAGTAAGAAATGAGAGGGAGGGGTGGGTTGATTGCATTTTCTTGGACTGCAAGAAGGCCTTCGACACAGTTCCTCACAAGAGATTTGTACAGAAGCTAGAGGAACAGGCACGTATAACAGGAAGGGCACTGCAATGGATCAGATAATACCTAACAGGGAGGCAACAGCTAGTCATGGTCCGTGATGAGGTATCACAGTGAGCGCCAGTGACGAGTGGGGTCCCACAGGGGTCAGTCCTGGGACCAGTGCTATTCTTGGTATATGTGAACGACACTACGCAAGGGATAGACTCAGAAGTGTCCCTGTTTGCAGATGAGTGTCCCTGTTTGCAGATGACGTGAAGTTAATGAGGAGACGCGGGCCAGACAGGTCTACAAAGAGACCTGGACAGGCTGGATGTTTGGTCTAGAAACTGGCTCCTAGAATTTAACCCCGCGAAATGCAAAGTCATGAAGATCGGAGGAGGGCAAAGAAGACTGCAGACAGAGTATAGGCTAGGTGGCCAAAGGCTGCAAACCTCACACAAGGAGAAAGACCTAGGAGTGAGTATTATACCGAGTACATCGCCAGAAACACACATTAACCAGATAACTGCTGCGGCATATGGGCGCTTGGCAAACCTGAGAA
>NC_091297.1:38322658-38387658 GCF_038502225.1 Cherax quadricarinatus | reverse complement strand
ACCTATGATGTGAAGACAATGAGGAAAATTCAGTCGGAGGAGGATAAGGCAGGGCTACAGAGGGATCTGGACAGGCTGTAGGACTGATCCAGCAACTGGCTCCTGGAGTTCAACCCCGCCAAGTGTAAAGTCATGAAGATCGGGGAAGGGCAAAGAAGACAGCAGACAGAGTACAGTCTAGACTACAAACCTCACCCAAGGAAAAGGATCATGGGATGAGTATAATACCAAGCACATCTGAAGCTCACATCAACCAAATAACTGCTGCAGCATATGAGAGACTTGCAAACCTAAGATCATTCCGACATCTCAGCATGGGGTCTTTCCGGGCCCTATACACCGTATAAATCAGGCCCATATTGGAGTATGCAGCACCAATTTGGAATCCACACCTGTCCAAACACGTCAGGAAATTAGAGAAAGTGCAAAGGTTTGCAACGAGACTAGTCCCGGAGCTAATGGGCATTTCTTACGAGGAGAGGTTAAGAGAATTCGACTTGACGTCACTGGAGGATAGAAGGGACAGGGGGGGACATGATAAGGACATATGAAATACTGAGTGGAATCGGCAAGGTGGACAGAGACAGGATATTCCAGAGATGGGGCATAACAACAAGGGGCCACAGTTGGAAGCTAAAGACACAAATGAGTCACAGGGATGTAAGCTTCTCTCTTTTATGTGCGGGTTATTTGTGTATCGTTCCAGTCACGGTATTGTGCCTTTTTGTTATTTATTCAAGGGAATACGGTTGACAATTAGGCTTCCCGACGAGCCACAGAGATACTGGAAAGTATATCTTCAATATAACAGAGGTAGAAAAACGGGATGATGTCCAGTATAACAGAGTGGAAGTAAACTCAACACAGGAGTCGTTCAGTAACGTCATTCGAGCAACAATTAAAAGAGATCAAGAACTGGAGCTCAGCTCTGCAAACTCAAATATGTAGTTGCACATTATTCCTGATAAATATCAGTTTCTTCTACGGAGACCTAGAATCATGGGGTAATGCTCTCAGGACGACACATAATTAGTGTCAAGAATACAAATAGTGAGGCTCTACCACAAACGAGAAAACCACCTTGACCAGCTACGTGATTGGTGGGAAAATATGCTGCTTGAATTTCATACAAGTAAATGTAAAATAATGGAAGTAGACGGGACAAAGCATACCACATGATTAAAGAAAAACCTAAAGAAGCCGATGTGTTCCCAGAAACACACGTGAGCTAATAAACAGTAACATACACTAAACTAGAAAACATTCTACTGATCTGAGCTATTACAAATAAGGATGAGTTAAAGACATTATACAGTGAATCACTGAACTGTAGTGTATCTCTGTACTGTAGTGTATCACTGTACTGTAATGTATCACAGTACTGAAGTGTATCACTGTACTGTAGTGAATCACTATAATGTAGTGTATCACTGTACTGTAGTGTATCACTGTACTGTAGTGTATCACTGAACTGTAGTGTATCACTGAACTGTAGTGTATCACTGTACTGTAGTGATTACTTTACTGTAGTGTATCACTGTACCGTAGTGTATCACTGTACTGTAATGTATCACAGAACTGTAGTGTATCACTGTACTGTAGTGTATCACTGTACTGTAATGTATCACTATACTGTAGTGTATCACTGTACTGCAGTGTATCACTATACTGTAGTGTATCACTGTACTGTAGTGTATCACTGTACTGTAGTGTATCACTGTACTGTAGTGTATTACTGTACTGTAGTGTATCACTGTACTGTAGTGTATCACTGTACTGTAGTGTATCACTGTACTGTAGTGTATCACTGTACTGTAATATATCACTGTACTGTAATGTATCACAGTACTGTAGTGTATCACTGTACTGTAGTGTATCACTGAACTGTAGTGTATCACTGTACTGCAGTGTATCAATGTACTGTAATGTATCTCTGTACTGTAGTGTATCACTGAACTGTAGTGTATCACTGAACTGTAGTGTATCACTGTACTGTAGTGTATCACTGTATTGTAATGTATCACAGTACTGTAGTGTATCACTGTGCTGTAGTGTATCACTATACTGTAGTGTATCACTGTACTGTAGTGGATAACTGTACTGCAGTGTATCACTGTACTGTAATGTATCACAGTACTGTAGTGTATCACTGTACTTTAACGTATCACAGTACTGTAGTGTATCACTGTACTGTAGTGGATCAATGTACTGTAGTGTATCACTGTACTGTTATGTATCACTATACTGTAGTGTATCACTGTACTGTAGTGTATCACCATACTGTAGTGTATCACTGTACTGTAGTGGATCACTGTACTGTAGTGTATCACTGTACTGTAATGTATCACAGTGCTGTAGTGTATCACTGTACTGTAGTGTATCACTATACTGTAGTGTATCACTGTACTGTAGTGGATCACTGTACTGTAGTGTATCACTGTACTGTAGTGGATCACTGTACTGTAGTGTATCACTGTACTGTAGTGGATCACTGTACTATAGTGCATCACTGTACTGTAGTGTATCAATGTACTGTAGTGGATCACTGTACTGTAGTGCATCACTTTACTGTAGTGGATCACTGTACTGTAGTGTATCATTGGACTGTAGTGTATCACTGTACCATAGTGAATCACTGTACTGTAGTGTGTTACTGTATTAAAGTATCACTTTACTATAGTGTATCACAGTACTGTAGTGTATCTGTACTGTAGTGTATCACTATACTGTAGTGTATCACTATACTGTAGTGGATCACTGTACTGTAGTGTATCATTGTACTGTAGTGTATCACTGTACTGTAGTGTATCATTGTACTGTAGTGTATCATTGCACTGTAGTGGATCACTGTACTGTAGTGCATCACTTTACTGTAGTGGATCACTGTACTGTAGTGTATCACTGTACTGTAGTGTATCACTGTACCATAGTGTATCACTGTACTGTAGTGTATTACTGCATCAAAGTATCACTGTACTATAGTGTATCACAGTACTGTAGTGTATCTGTACTGTAGTGTATCACTATACTGTAGTGTATCACTGTTTTGTAGTGTATCACTTTACTGTAGTGTATCACTGTACTGTAGTGGATCACTGTACTGTAGTGTATCACTGTACTGTAGTGGATCACTGTACTGTAATGTATCACTGAACTGTAGTGTATCACTGTACTGTAGTGTATCACTATACTGTAGTGTATCACGGTACCGTAGTGTATCGCTGTACTGTAGTGTCTCACTATACTGTAGTGTATCACTGTACCGTAGTAATACACTGTACTGCAGTGTATCACTGTACCATAGTGTATCACTGTACTGTAGTGTATTACTGGATTAAAGTATCACTGTACTATAGTGTATCACTGTACTGTACTGTATCGCTGTACTAATCACTACATAGCTATGCATAACTGTACTAGAGTGTATCACTGTACTGTAGTGTATCACTGTACTGTAATGTATCACTTTACTGTAGTGTATCACTGTACTGTAGTGTATCACTGTGCTGTAGTGTACCATCTTACTGTAGTGTACCACTGTACTGTAGCGTATCATTGTACTGTAGTGTATCACTGTACTGTAGTGTATCACTGTACTGTAGTGTACCATTGTACTGTAGTGTATCACTGTACTATAGTGTACTACTGTACTGTAGTGCATCACTGAATTATAGTGTAACACTGTATTGTACTGTATCACTGTACTGATCACTACATAGCTGTGTATCACTGTTCTGTAGTGTATCACTGAATTAGAGTGTATCACTGTACTGATCACTACATAGCTGTGTATCACTGTAATGTAGAGCATCACTTTACTGTAGTGTATCACTACTGTAGTGTATCACTGTACTGATCACTACATAGCTGTGTATCACTGTAATGTAGAGCATCACTTTACTGTAGTGTATCACTACTGTAGTGTATCACTTTACTATAGTGTATCACTGCACTGTAGTATATCAATGAACTCTAGTGTATCATTGTACTGTAGTGTATCACTGTACTCTAGTGTATCATTGTACTGTAGTGTATCATTGCACTGTAGTGGATCACTGTACTGTAGTGCATCACTTTACTGTAGTGGATCACTGTACTGCAGTGTATCACTGTACTGTAGTGTATCACTGTACCATAGTGTATCACTGTACTGTAGTGTATTACTGTATTAAAGTATCACTGTACTATAATGTATCACAGCACTGTAGTGGATCACTGTACTGTAGTGTATCACTGTACCATAGTGTATCACTGTACTGTAGTGCATTACTGTATTAAAGTATCACTGTACTATAGTGTATCACAGAACTGTAGTGTATCTGTACTGTAGTGTATCACTATACTGTAGTGTATCACTGTTTTGTAGTGTATCACTTTACTGTAGTGTATCACTGTACTGTAGTGGATCACTGTACTGTAGTGTATCACTGTACTGTAGTGGATCACTGTACTGTAATGTATCACTGAACTGTAGTGTATCACTGTACTGTAGTGTATCACTATACTGTAGTGTATCACGGTACCGTAGTGTATCGCTGTACTGTAGTGTATCACTACACTGTAGTGTTTCACTGTACCGTAGTGTATAACTGTACTGTAGTGTATCACTGTACTGTAGCGTATCACTGCACTGTAGTGTATCACTGTACTGTAGCTTATCACTGTACTGTAGTGGATCACTGTACTGTAATGTATCACTGAACTGTAGTGTATCACTGTACTGTAGTGTATCACTATACTGCAGTGTATCACGGTACCGTAGTGTATCGCTGTAGTGTATCACTATACTGTAGTGTTTCACTGTACCGTAGTGTATAACTGTACTGTAGTGTATCACTGTACTGCAGTGTATAACTGTACTGTAGTGTATCACTGTACTGTAGTGTATCACTGAACTGTAGTGTATCACTGAACTTTAGTGCATCACTGTACTGTAGTGTCACTGTACTGAAGCTTATCACTGTCCTGTAATGTATCACTGTACTGTAGTGTATCACTGTACTGCAGTGTACTACTTTACTGTAGTGTTTCACTGTACTGCAGTGTATCACTGTACTGCAGTGTATCACTGTACTATAGTGTATCACTGTACTGTTGTGTATCACTGTACTGTAGTGTATCACATTAGTGCATCACTGCACTGTAGTGTATCACTGTACTGTAGTGTATCACTGTACTGTAGTGTGTCACTGTACTGTTGTGTATCACTGTACTGTAATGTATCACTGTACGATAGTGTATGACTGTACCGTATTGTATCACTGTGCTGTAATGTATCACTGTACTGTAGTGTATTACTGTATTGTGATGTATCACTGAACTGTAGTGTATCACTGTACTGTAATGTATCAATGTACTACAGTTTATCACTGTACTGATAACTACATAATTGTGTATCACTGTACTATAGTTTATCACTGTACTGTATCACTGAACTCTAGTGTATTACTGTACTGTAGTGTATCACTGTTCTGTAGAGTATCACTTTACTGTAACGTATCACTGCACTGTAGTGTATCACTGTACTGTAGTGTATCACTTAACTGTAACGTATCACTGCACTGTAGTGTATCACTGTACTGTAGTGCATCACTGTACTGTAGTGTATCACTGTACTGTAATATATCACTGTACTGTAGTGTATTACTGTATTGCAGTGTAACACTGTACTATAGTGTATCACTGTACTGTAATGTATCACTGTTCTACAGTGTATCACTGTACTGATAACTACATAGTTGTGTATCACTGTACAATAGTTTATCACTGTACTGTATCACTGTACTGTAGTGTATCACTGTACTGTAATGTATCACTGTACTGTAATGTATCACAGTACTGTAGTGTATCACTGTACTGTAGTGTATCACTGAACTGTAGTGTATCACTGTACTGTAGTGTATCACTGTACTGATTATCTCTGTACTGTAGTGTATCACTGAACTGTAGTGTATCACTGAACTGTAGTGTATCACTGTACTGTAGTGTATCACTGTATTGTAATGTATCACAGTACTGTAGTGATTCACTGTAGTGTAGTGTATCACTGTAGTGTATCACTGTGCTTTACTGTAGTGTATCACTGTGCTGTAGTGTATCACTATACTGTAGTGTATCACTGTACTGTAGTGGATAACTGTACTGCAGTGTATCACTGTACTGTAATGTATCACAGTACTGTAGTGTATCACTGTACTTTAATGTATCACAGTACTGTAGTGTATCACTGTACTGTAGTGGATCACTGTACTGTAGTGTATCACTGTACTGTTATGTATCACTATACTGTAGTGTATCACTGTACTGTAGTGTATCACCATACTGTAGTGTATCACTGTACTGTAGTGGATCACTGTACTGTAGTGTATCACTGTACTGTAATGTATCACAGTGCTGTAGTGTATCACTGTACTGTAGTGTATCACTATACTGTAGTGTATCACTGTACTGTAGTGGATCACTGTACTGTAGTGTATCACTGTACTGTAGTGGATCACTGTACTGTAGTGTATCACTGTACTGTAGTGGATCACTGTACTATAGTGCATCACTGTACTGTAGTGTATCAATGTACTGTAGTGGATCACTGTACTGTAGTGCATCACTTTACTGTAGTGGATCACTGTACTGTAGTGTATCATTGGACTGTAGTGTATCACTGTACCATAGTGAATCACTGTACTGTAGTGTGTTACTGTATTAAAGTTAGTGTATCACTGAATTATAATGTATCACTGTACAGATCACTACATAGCTGTGTATCACTGTACTGTAGAGTATCACTTTACTGTAGTGTATCACTACTGTAGTGTATCACTTTACAGTAGTGTATCACTGCACTATAGTGTATCAATGAACTCTAGTGTATCATTGTACTGTAGTGTATCACTGTACTCTAGTGTATCATTGTACTGTAGTGTATCATTGCACTGTAGTGTATCACTGTAATGTAGAGTATCATTGTACCATAGTGTATCACTGTTCCGTAGTGTATCACTGTACCGTTGTGTATCACTGTTTTGTAGTGCATCAATTTACTGTAGTGTATCACTGTACTGTAGTGGATCACTGTACTGTAGTGTATCACTGTATTGTAGTGGATCACTGTATTGTAATGTATCACAGAACTGTAGTGTATTACTGTACTGTAGTGTATCACTATACTGTAGTGTATCACGGTACCGTAGTGCATCACTGTACTGTAGTACTGTAGTGTATCACTGAACTGTAGTGCATCACTGTACTGTAGTGTGTCACTGTACTGTAGCTTATCACTTCCTGTAATGTATCACTGCACTGTAGTGTATCACTCTACTGCAGTGTACTACTCTAGTGTAGTGTATCACTGTACTGCAGTGTATCACTGTACTGTAGTGTATCACTGTACTGTAGTGTATCACCGTACTGCAGTGTATCACTGCACTGTAGTGTATCACTGCACTGTCTTGTATCAATGAACTCTAGTGTATCACTGTACTGTAGAGTACCACTGTACTGTAGTGTATCACTGTACTGTAGTGTATCACTGTACTGTAGTGTATCACTGTACTGTAGTGTATCACTGAATTATAGTGTATCACTTTACTATAGTGTATCACAGTACTGTAGTGTATCTGTACTGTAGTGTATCACTGTAGTGTATCACTATACTGTAGTGTATCACTGTACTGTAGTGGATCACTGTACTGTAGTGTATCACTGTACTGTAGTGGATCACTGTACTGTAGTGTATCATTGTACTGTAGTGTATCACTGTACTCTAGTGTATCATTGTACTGTAGTGTATCATTGCACTGTAGTGGATCACTGTACTGTAGTGCATCACTTTACTGTAGTGGATCACTGTACTGTAGTGTATCACTGTACTGTAGTGTATCACTGTACCATAGTGTATCACTGTACTGTAGTGTATTACTGCATCAAAGTATCACTGTACTATAGTGTATCACAGTACTGTAGTGTATCTGTACTGTAGTGTATCACTATACTGTAGTGTATCACTGTTTTGTAGTGTATCACTTTACTGTAGTGTATCACTGTACTGTAGTGGATCACTGTACTGTAGTGTATCACTGTACTGTAGTGGATCACTGTACTGTAATGTATCACTGAACTGTAGTGTATCACTGTACTGTAGTGTATCACTATACTGTAGTGTATCACGGTACCGTAGTGTATCGCTGTACTGTAGTGTCTCACTATACTGTAGTGTATCACTGTACCGTAGTAATACACTGTACTGTAGTGTATCACTGTACCATAGTGTATCACTGTACTGTAGTGTATTACTGGATTAAAGTATCACTGTACTATAGTGTATCGCTGTACTAATCACTACATAGCTATGCATAACTGTACTAGAGTGTATCACTGTACTGTAGTGTATCACTGTACTGTAATGTATCACTTTACTGTAGTGTATCACTGTACTGTAGTGTATCACTGTGCTGTAGTGTACCATCTTACTGTAGTGTACCACTGTACTGTAGCGTATCATTGTACTGTAGTGTATCACTGTACTGTAGTGTATCACTGTACTGTAGTGTACCATTGTACTGTAGTGTATCACTGTACTATAGTGTACTACTGTACTGTAGTGCATCACTGAATTATAGTGTAACACTGTATTGTACTGTATCACTGTACTGATCACTACATAGCTGTGTATCACTGTTCTGTAGTGTATCACTGAATTAGAGTGTATCACTGTACTGATCACTACATAGCTGTGGACCACTGTACTGTAATGTATCACTGTACTGTAGTGTATCACTACTGTAGTGTATCACTGTACTGATCACTACATAGCTGTGTATCACTGTAATGTAGAGCATCACTTTACTGTAGTGTATCACTACTGTAGTGTATCACTTTACTATAGTGTATCACTGCACTGTAGTATATCAATGAACTCTAGTGTATCATTGTACTGTAGTGTATCACTGTACTCTAGTGTATCATTGTACTGTAGTGTATCATTGCACTGTAGTGGATCACTGTACTGTAGTGCATCACTTTACTGTAGTGGATCACTGTACTGCAGTGTATCACTGTACTGTAGTGTATCACTGTACCATAGTGTATCACTGTACTGTAGTGTATTACTGTATTAAAGTATCACTGTACTATAATGTATCACAGCACTGTAGTGGATCACTGTACTGTAGTGTATCACTGTACCATAGTGTATCACTGTACTGTAGTGCATTACTGTATTAAAGTATCACTGTACTATAGTGTATCACAGAACTGTAGTGTATCTGTACTGTAGTGTATCACTATACTGTAGTGTATCACTGTTTTGTAGTGTATCACTTTACTGTAGTGTATCACTGTACTGTAGTGGATCACTGTACTGTAGTGTATCACTGTACTGTAGTGGATCACTGTACTGTAATGTATCACTGAACTGTAGTGTATCACTGTACTGTAGTGTATCACTATACTGTAGTGTATCACGGTACCGTAGTGTATCGCTGTACTGTAGTGTATCACTACACTGTAGTGTTTCACTGTACCGTAGTGTATAACTGTACTGTAGTGTATCACTGTACTGTAGCGTATCACTGCACTGTAGTGTATCACTGTACTGTAGCGTATCACTGTACTGTAGTGGATCACTGTACTGTAATGTATCACTGAACTGTAGTGTATCACTGTACTGTAGTGTATCACTATACTGTAGTGTATCACGGTACCGTAGTGTATCGCTGTAGTGTATCACTATACTGTAGTGTTTCACTGTACCGTAGTGTATAACTGTACTGTAGTGTATCACTGTACTGCAGTGTATAACTGTACTGTAGTGTATCACTGTACTGTAGTGTATCACTGAACTGTAGTGTATCACTGAACTTTAGTGCATCACTGTACTGTAGTGTCACTGTACTGAAGCTTATCACTGTCCTGTAATGTATCACTGTACTGTAGTGTATCACTGTACTGCAGTGTACTACTTTACTGTAGTGTTTCACTGTACTGCAGTGTATCACTGTACTGCAGTGTATCACTGTACTATAGTGTATCACTGAACTGTTGTGTATCACTGTACTGTAGTGTATCACATTAGTGCATCACTGCACTGTAGTGTATCACTGTACTGTAGTGTATCACTGTACTGTAGTGTGTCACTGTACTGTTGTGTATCACTGTACTGTAATGTATCACTGTACGATAGTGTATGACTGTACCGTATTGTATCACTGTGCTGTAATGTATCACTGTACTGTAGTGTATTACTGTATTGTGATGTATCACTGAACTGTAGTGTATCACTGTACTGTAATGTATCAATGTACTACAGTTTATCACTGTACTGATAACTACATAATTGTGTATCACTGTACTATAGTTTATCACTGTACTGTATCACTGAACTCTAGTGTATTACTGTACTGTAGTGTATCACTGTTCTGTAGAGTATCACTTTACTGTAACGTATCACTGCACTGTAGTGTATCACTGTACTGTAGTGTATCACTTAACTGTAACGTATCACTGCACTGTAGTGTATCACTGTACTGTAGTGCATCACTGTACTGTAGTGTATCACTGTACTGTAATATATCACTGTACTGTAGTGTATTACTGTATTGCAGTGTAACACTGTACTATAGTGTATCACTGTACTGTAATGTATCACTGTACAACAGTGTATCACTGTACTGATAACTACATAGTTGTGTATCACTGTACAATAGTTTATCACTGTACTGTATCACTGAACTGTAGTGTATTACTATTCTGTAGTGCATCACTGTACTGTTGTGTATCACTATACTGTAGTGTATCATTGTACTATAGTGTATCACTGTGCTGTAGTGTATCACTGTATAATAGTATCACTGTACTGTAGTGATCACTACATAGTGTATCACCGAACTTTAGTGTATCACTGTACTGTAGTGTATCACTGTAGTATAGTGTATCACTGTTCTGTATCAATGCACTGAAGGGTATCAATGTACTGTATCAATCCACTGCAGTGTATCACTGTACTATATTGTATCACTGTACCGTAGTGTATCACAGTACTGTAGTGTATCACTTTACTGTAGTGTATCACTGTACTGTTGTGTACACTGAACTGTAGTGCATCACTGTACAGTACTCTATCACTTTAGTGCATCACTGCACTGTAGTGTATCACTGTACTGTAGTGCATCACTCTAGTGTATCACTTTACTGTAGTGTATCACTGTACTGTAGTGTGTCACTGTACTGTAGTGTATCACTACTGTAGTGTATAACTTTATTGTAGTGTATTACTCTATTGTAGTGTCCCACTTTACTGTAGTGTATCACCGTAATGTATCACTGTACTGTAGTGTATCACTGTACTATAGTGTTACACTACTGTAGTGTATCACTGTACTGTAGTGTATCACTGTACTATAGTTTGTCACTACTGTCGGAGTGATGCACTGTATAGTGTACGACTGTACTATAGTATCACTGTAATGTAGTGTATTACTGTACTGTAGTGCATCACTCTACTGTAGTGTATCACTGTACTCTAGTGTATCACTGTACTGTAGTGTATCACTGCACTACAGTGTATCACTGTACTGTAGTGTATCACTGTATTGTAGTGTATCACTGTACTGTATCAATGCACTGAAGTGTATCACTGTACTGTATCAATCCACTGTAGTGTATCACTGTACCATAGTGTATCACTGTACCGTATTGTATCACTGTACTGTAGTGTATCCCTTTACTGTAGTGTATCACTGTACTGTAGTGTATCGCTTTACTCTAGAGCGTCAGTGTACTGTAGTGTAACACTGTACTGTAGTGTATCACTGTACTATAGTGTATCACTGTACTCTAGTGTATCTCTGTTCCTTAATGTATCACTGTACCGTAGTGTATCACTGTACAGTAGTGTATCACTGTGCTGTAGTGTATTACTGTACTGTAGTGTATCACTGTACTGTAGTGTATCACTGTACTGTAGTGTATCAATGAACTCTCGTGTATCATTGTACTGTAGTGTATCACTGTACTCTAGTGTATCATTGTACTGTAGTGTATCATTGCACTGTAGTGTATCACTGTACTGTAGTGTATCACTGTACTATAGTTTGTCACTACTGTCGGAGTGATGCACTGTATAGTGTATGACTGTACTATAGTATCACTGTAATGTAGTGTATTACTGTACTGTAGTGTATCACTGTACTGTAGTGTACCATTGTACTGTAGTGTATCACTGTACTATAGTGCATCACTGTACTGTAGTGCATCACTGAATTATAGTGTATCACTGTATTGTCCTGTATCACTACACAGCTGTGTATCACTGTACTGTAATGTATCACTGTACTGTAGTGCATCACTGAATTATAGTGTATCACTGTATTGTCCTGTATCACTACACAGCTGTGTATCACTGTACTGTAATGTATCACTGTACAGTAGTGTATCACTGAATTATAGTGTATCACTGTACTGATCACTACATAGCTGTGTATCACTGTACTGTAATGTATCACTGTACTGTAGTGTATCACTGAATTATAATGTATCACTGTACAGATCACTACATAGCTGTGTATCACTGTACTGTAGAGTATCACTTTACTGTAGTGTATCACTACTGTAGTGTATCACTTTACAGTAGTGTATCACTGCACTATAGTGTATCAATGAACTCTAGTGTATCATTGTACTGTAGTGTATCACTGTACTCTAGTGTATCATTGTACTGTAGTGTATCATTGCACTGTAGTGTATCACTGTAATGTAGAGTATCACTGTACCATAGTGTATCACTGTTCCGTAGTGTATCACTGTACCGTTGTGTATCACTGTTTTGTAGTGCATCAATTTACTGTAGTGTATCACTGTACTGTAGTGGATCACTGTACTGTAGTGTATCACTGTATTGTAGTGGATCACTGTATTGTAATGTATCACAGAACTGTAGTGTATCACTGTACTGTAGTGTATCACTATACTGTAGTGTATCACGGTACCGTAGTGTATCACTGTACTGTAGTGTATCACTATACTGTAGTGTATCACTGTACCGTAGTGTATCACTGTGCTGTAGTGTATTACTGTACTGTAGTGTATCACTGTACTGTAGTGTTTAACTGTACTGTAGTGTATCACTGTACTGTAGCGTAACATTGCACTGTAGTGTATCACTGAACTGTAGTGCATCACTGTACTGTAGTGTGTCACTGTACTGTAGCTTATCACTTCCTGTAATGTATCACTGCACTGTAGTGTATCACTCTACTGCAGTGTAGTACTCTAGTGTAGTGTATCACTGTACTGTAGTGTATCACTGTACTGTAGTGTATCACTGTACTGCAGTGTATCACTGCACTGTAGTGTATCACTGCACTGTAGTGTATCAATGAACTCTAGTGTATCACTGTACTGTAGAGTACCACTGTACTGTAGTGTATCACTGTACTGTAGTGTATCACTGTACTGTAGTGTATCACTGTACTGTAGTGTATCACTGAATTATAGTGTATCACTGTACTGATCACTACATAGCTGTGTATCACTGTACTGTAATGTATCACTGTACTGTAGTGTATCACTGAATTATAATATATCACTGTACAGATCACTACATAGCTGTGTGTCACTGTACTGTAGAGTATCACTTTACTGTAGTGTATCACTACCGTAGTGTATCACTTTACAGTAGTGTATCACTGCACTATAGTGTATCAATGAACTCTAGTGTATCAATGTACTGTAGTGTATCACTGTATCACTGTACTCTAGTGTATCATTGTACTGTAGTGTATCATTGCACTGTAGTGTATCACTGTAATGTAGAGTATCACTGTACCATAGTGTATCACTGTTCCGTAGTGTATCACTGTACCGTTGTGTATCACTGTTTTGTAGTGCATCAATTTACTGTAGTGTATCACTGTACTGTAGTGGATCACTGTACTGTAGTGTATCACTGTATTGTAGTGGATCACTGTATTGTAATGTATCACAGAACTGTAGCGTATCACTGTACTGTAGTGTATCACTATACTGTAGTGTATCACGGTACCGTAGTGTATCACTGTACTGTAGTGTATCACTATACTGTAGTGTATCACTGTACCGTAGTGTATCACTGTGCTGTAGTGTATTACTGTACTGTAGTGTATCACTGTACTGTAGTGTTTAACTGTACTGTAGTGTATCACTGTACTGTAGCGTATCATTGCACTGTAGTGTATCACTGAACTGTAGTGCATCACTGTACTGTAGTGTGTCACTGTACTGTAGCTTATCACTTCCTGTAATGTATCACTGCACTGTAGTGTATCACTCTACTGCAGTGTACTACTCTAGTGTAGTGTATCACTGTACTGCAGTGTATCACTGTACTGTAGTGTATCACTGTACTGTAGTGTATCACTGTACTGCAGTGTATCACTGCACTGTAGTGTATCACTGCACTGTAGTGTATCAATGAACTCTAGTGTATCACTGTACTGTAGAGTACCACTGTACTGTAGTGTATCACTGTACTGTAGTGTATCACTGTACTGTAGTGTATCACTGTACTGTAGTGTATCACTGTACTATAGTGTATCACTGTACTGATCAGGTAAACTCCAGGTAAACTACATAGCTGTGTATCACTGTACTATAATGTGTCACTGTACTGTAGTGTATCACTTTACTGTAGTGTATCACTGTACTGGTGTATCATTGCACTGTAGTGTATCACTGCATTGTGGTGTATCAATGAACTCTAGTGTATCACTGTACTGTAGAGTACCACTGTACTGTAGTGTATCACTGTACTGTAGTGTATCACTGTTCTGTAGTGTATCACTGTACTGTAGTTTATAACTGTACTCTAGTTTATCACTGTATTGTGGTGTATCACTTTACTGTAGTGTATCACTGTACTGATTACTACATAGCTGTTTATTACTGTACTATAGTGTATCACTGTACTGTGGTGTATCACTGTACTGTAGTGTATCACTGTACTGATTACTACATAGCTGTGTATTACTGTACTATAGTGTATCACTGTACTGTAGTGTATCACTGTACTATAGTGTATCACTGTACTATTGTACCACTGTACTGTAGTGTATCACTGTACTGTAGTGTATCACTGTACGAGTGTATCACTGTCCTGTAGTGTATCACTGTTCTGTAGTTATCAATGTACTGTAATGATCACTACATAGTAGTGTATCACTGTATTATACAGTGTATTACTGTACTGTAGTGATCACTTCATAGTAGTGTCTCTGTACTGTTGTGTCTCACTACATTGTAGTGTATCACTACGTTGTAGTGTATCATTGTGTTGTAGTGATCACTACATAGTATTGTACCACTACATAGTATTGCACCACTACATAGTATTGCACCACTACATAGTATTGCACCACTACATAGTATTGTACCACTACATAGTATTGTACCACTACATAGTATTGCTACGACTTTGATGTGTAACTTGCATAAAATGGTCCTTACTCCGAAATGGCTCCTCAATCTGCTGCACTAAAAAAACATAGCCACTCTAGGGCTATCATGCACTATGAAGGATGAGTGCAAATAATTAATATAGTATATGAAAAGACAAACAAATTCATCTATACAAAAACATATATAATATTAATAATAGTAACTTATATACAACTTATAACTACAAAAAAACCCTGGTCACAGACCGGGCCGCGGGGGCGTTGACCCCCGAAACTCTCTCCAGGTAATCTCCAGGTAAACATTCCAGTTCACTTTAGCTCACTAGCACACTGCTACCAATGAGTTAAAATAAATCATCCGGGAGGCTCCATGACATACACAACCACCTCCTCGTTTCTGCCTGGTAGACTTATTACCAACAGGCAAAACACAATACAGTACTCCCGCATAAACAGGCCTCTGCATACTAGGGCCTTATAAATAAACATGAGAGCAATTAAACTTAAACACCTATAGTATACACTAAAAAAAATTATCAAAATTACCTACTCGAACTACCGCCCAAACAGGATGACTTTACCCCCGTCACCACCTGACTCAAACTCTACTAAACACGGCCCCTCAAGGAAGGCTCCTTGATGTTGGTGAGGGGCTCTTGATTTAGGGAATTGGATCTGTGCTCCAGTTCCCCGAATTAAGCCTGAATGCCTTCCACATCCCCCCCCCAGGCGCTGTATAATCCTCCGGGTTTAGCGCTTCCCCCTTGATTATAATAATAATAATAATCTACTAACACACCTCTCATCTGCTCCTGTCCTGGCCACTGCCTGACTGACAGGAATAAAACGCGTTCGCTTTCATGGAATAATACACGTCCGCTTTCAGTATACTACACGGAATATGACAATATATATGGAGCGTTATTTTATATAAATATTATTTTACAGTACTCCGTAACAGTAGTGTGCCACTACACAGTAATGTACCACTACATAGTAGTGTACAACTACACAGTAGGGTTTTACTACATAGTAGTGTATCACTACATAGTAGTGCACCACTACACCGTAGTGTATCACTACACAGTAGTGTATCACTACATAGTAGTGTATCACTACATAGTAGTGTATCACTACACAGTAATGTATCACTATATAGTAGTGCACCACTACACCGTAGTGTATCACTACATAGTAGTGTATCGCTACACAGTAGTGTATCACTACATAGTAGTGTTTCACTGTACTGTAGTGTACTACTACACAGTAGCGTATCAAATATATGTTCAGCTCTTCCTTCAATACTCTTCTTAGGGAAATATACTGTATTATAGATACGTTGAAGGGAAAAAAAGTTAAACGGTTTTATCCATTTATTTTTAGAAAATTTAGGAAATATATTGGCATAATTTTTCTATATTACAGATGAATTTCAGTGACTTGAGCTTTTAATGCACATTACTAATATGGTGTGATGTGTGTGCAGGAGGTTACACGTAATTTCAGTGAGCAAGCATCCTTCCTAGTGGTACTCGGCAGCACAACTATTCTCAAGGGTAACATGATTGTGGGTTTCTTCCCATTCTGTTTGTCTCATCAGCGAGACGCAGCTCTCACATTCTTGCCTATTCCTCTGGCCTCTCGGAACGTGTGTGTGTATGAGTTTGTGTATGTGTGTGTGTGTGTGTGTGTGTGTGTGTGTGTGTGTGTGTGTGTGTGTGTGTGTGTGTGTGTGTGTGTGTGTGTGTGTGTGTGTGTGTTTATGTGTGTGTGTGTGTGTATGAATTTGTATATGTGTGTGTGTGTGTGTCAACAATCAATATTTGCACCAATAACTCATTACAGTTGTGACCGGGTGTGGAAGTGTGAATTGCTCATTACACTATAATTTGTTCATGATTGTAGCCATGTATAAACGTAAGTAACCATTCTTACAGTATTCATTACCTTTGTAACTTGTGAGTTCATTACCTTGTACCTAGTTCAGCCATCAAAACTTTGGGGCCCAGTCCCTGGACCCATTACGTACCTCTGTAATCTGTAAATACCTTTGTAACTTGTCATGATTGTGACTAGACCTACCTGGAGTTCATTACCTTTGTAAATTTTGAGTTCATTACCTTTGTAAATTGTGAATTCATTACCTCTGTAACTTGCTCAGCTATCAAAACTTTGGAGTCCAGTCCCTGGACCAATTATGTACCTCTGTAATCTTTTGACTACCGCCCACAGGATGGGTATGAGGTGCATAATAAATATATTAAACTAACTCTCGGAGCCCTCTTTAATAGACAGAAAGCTCTGTTCTCCACGTGGCTTTTAATCATGCTTACAGTCACGGGAAGTGCTTTGCATATCATTTCAAAGGCTCTCAAGCCAGGCATTTGACCACCCCTAGGATTCGATCGACAATAGTCCACTAACATCCAGGTACCTATTTATTGCAAGAGGAACAGGGAAAGCAGGTAAAGGGAGACTTGTCCATACATCTCGATCTACCAAGGTTTAGAACCCCCTCTGGTTGTAAACGGAATGTGCTGACCACTGTATCACTGGTCACTCGTACTGCATAGTCTCGTTCGTTTCCATTTACTTCATGCGGTCATCTATTTTGACTTTTTTTTTTTGTAAGAAAGGCTGTGCTTTAAATCACGATGGGGTGCAACTCTCTTTATTTCTTTTGAGAGAAGGATTAGAGCCTAGGAAAGGGAATGCAGCTCTTCTTGCAATAGGTGACGGTGGATTTTACGAGTAGAGGAAAAGCCCTTTCTACCTGTTCTCAGGTGGAAAGGGTTTATCCTCCACTGCCTTATCCTCTACCTGGCCCACATGCGAAAAATAGCATGTTTAAAAACACTTTTACACGAGCTGTGGGCGACGCGGTAACTATTTGTATGACGTAAGATGAATTAAATGTTAATTTCTTGTCAAACGGTGAGTCGTTCGGTACTATGATGGAGGCTGCTTGTTAAATGATGAGTCTTCTGGTGTTGCAATTATCATTATTATGTGAATGAAGAAGCACTAAATCCGTAATGGTCATACAACACCTGCAGAATTGGAGGGAATGGGATTTGATTCGACGAGGGAAAAAAAGGCTACCTCAGTTCTCCAAACCAAGATCCCCTGATCAGCATCTTTCATTCTTCCTGCTTGCCTTCGCTTTCTCATCTCACTTCTATACCCTCGTTGCCCAGAGGGTATAGTAGGGAGCTGGGAAAGCTTCACCTCTCCCATAGATCCTCTTTCTCTGCAGTTACTTTTACCCGTCGTTTCCCATGCCTCCTCTCTCTTATACTTACTGTTGCCCTCCCATTCACATCCCACCTGTCATGCCCATCGAGCCTTCTTGGTCAGTCCCTTTAACATTCTCGAGCTACCATGCTGCCTTCCTCCGCTTCTTGCAGTCGGGTTCTTCCCTTCTCTAAAGTGGCAGACTAGCATTTGAAAGGAGAACTTCACAGAACATCAAACCTAATCCTAAAGAATTCTTTAAATGGGTCATGGGAATTCATAAGTGAAGCAGCAATAAGATCTTTAACAAGTGGGAAAGGTAAAATGACCGAGAGGACGTAAAATGGGGCCTAAAACAGTTAATAGTGGTTTCAACTCTGTATTTATAGCTGAACACGACAAGAACATTAAAAGGCCACAAGATTTCTGTGAAGTACCTGAAACTAATTCAATAAACAGAAAATTGAATAAGAGTGATATGCAAAATACTTAGGAAACGTGAACCTTACAAAGTAACGCGGGCCGCATCAGCTGCCTGCGAGAATTAAACATTAAGTATCATAGACACAAATTTGCGTACCTGTTGACAACGATATTTAAGAAATCATTGGAAAAAAATGTGCCAGACGGCCGGGAGCCACAGCAAATGTTGTTAACTTGTTCATACTGGGAGATAAAATATGTGCCCTGAATTATCTACCCATTAGCTTAACAAAAGCTTCGGGTAACCAACAAAAGAATGTTATTTGAGAGAAGATCATTAATTTTTTTGTAAGAAAGCTATTTAATAACTGGAAATCAACCTGTATATAGTAACAAAACAATCTTCATTACAAATTTGTGAGAACTTTTCAATTACACACACACGCACGCGCACACACATGCACACACACACACACACACACACACACACACACACACACACACACACACACAAAGGGAAGCGGCTGGGCCAGGAGCTGTGACTCGACCTCTGCAACCGCAACTAGGTGAGTACAACTAGGTGAGTACACACACACACACATATATATATATATATATATATATATATATATATATATATATATATATATATATATATATATATATAGATATATATATAGATATATATATATATATATATATATATATATATATACAAGGAATTCGCAAGAGCAGGCGAAATATACACAAACACTGATCTCTGGCCGAAGGAGACTCGAACCTACGAACCTTGGAACAAGGTACGCAGTGCTTTACCAATCTACCCGCACTGGCTCTGAAATCAGACCTGCTTCCCCCAACAACTACAAACAATCGCACTGGGATGGTCCAATAGTGGAAAATATAGCCTCAACAATGCTTCAGAGTGTGTCAGGGAAGGATAGAGCCCGCCTCCTAGCAGTGAGAGCCCCTCATGCAGGGGACTTTCTGTTGGCTGTTCCCAACTCCAGCCTTGGTACACGCCTCGACCCACAGACCATCCGCATTGTTGTTGCCCTTCTACTTGCCGCCGCTATTCTCGCCGAACACAGGTGTATTTGTGGCAGTGAAGCAGCAGACCGATTCTGGTACCACGGTCTTGTGTGCCGTAAATCTGAGGGAAATATTGCAAGACATGAGGTTAATAACATTATCAAGAGGAGCCTCACAACAGCCGGATGCCCAGCAGTAAGGGAGCCACCCCAGCTATGCAGATCTGATGGCAGCCAGAAGCGTCCAGATGGTATCACCCTTCGCGCCTGGACAGATGGGAAGCAGGTGGTGTGGGACTATACATGTGCATCTACCTTGGCTGATACCTATCTCCAATACACCAGGGAGGAAGGAGGGGCAGCTGCCAGCTTCAGGGAGTCCCAAAAGTCTAGAAAATATGGAGAACTTGCCCGTCATTATATGCTTGTTCCCATAGGCTCAGAGACCCTCGGCTCATTGGGAAAGAGTACATCTAAATTCCTTAAGGAGCTGGGAAAAAAGACTCATCAGGGTAGCTAGTGATCCCAGGGCAGCTAGTTTTCTGTTCCAGCGGCTCAGTGCGGCTGTTCAAAAGGGTAATGCCCGCTGTATTTTGGGCACACGCCCCCGCTCTGAGGAGCTGGATTAGATTTTCGCATTATAATCGGTGATACACACGTAACAACATGTACTGTATATGCCGCCTTTATATCAACAATGTATCTCTTAAATCTTCTGTACCATATTATGTGATAAAATATTCCCATTGGTAAAAAAAAGAATGAAAAGATGAAATGGTAGGGGAAGTGGAATATTCAAACGGCTTCAGAAAGAAATCCAAATATTCTTCCTTAAAGTCTTTTTATCCACTTCTCCGAGGCTGTGGGTCCCACAATTTACACCAGAGGTGGATCCCATCCTACACACACACACTCACACACTCACACACACACATATATATATATATATATATATATATATATATATATATATATATATATATATATATATATATATATATATATATATATATATATATATATATATATATATATATATATATATATATATATACATGTAGTGCCGAATATGTAAAACTGGTCAATTAGCAAGAACTCATTTAAAATTAAGTCCTTTCTAAAATTTTCTCTTGTACGTTTAAAGATATATTTTTTTCATTAATGTTAATGTAAAAAAATTTAATTTTGCACCAAAAGAATCTTAGGAAACTTACTTAACCTTATTATAACAAGAATAATTTATTTTAGCCTAACCCAACTAAATATATTTTAGATTTGTTTACAGTAATTTAATACTAAGCAAACACAGTGAAATATATTTTTTTCGTTAGGTTCAGAATGATTTTGGCGAAATTATTGCATACACAAATTTTTGCTTGTCCTATATGGCAAGATGAGCGTTTCTATTTAGGCCAAGATCGCAAGTTCTGCCTATTCGGCACGACATATATATATATATATATATATATATATATATATATATATATATATATATATATATATATATATATATATATATATATATATGTATATGTATGTCGTGCCGAATATGTAAAACTGGTCAATTAGCAAGAACTCATTTAAAATAAGTCCTTTCTGAAATTTTCTCTTATACGTTTAAAGATATATTTTTTTCATTAATGTTAATGTAAACATTTTTAATTTTGCACCAAAAGAATCTTAGAAAACTTACCTAACTTTATTATAACAAGAACAATTTATTTTAGCCTAACCCAACTAAATATATTTTAAATACGTTTACAGTAATTTAGTACTTAACAAACACAATCAAATATATTTTTTTCGTTAGGTTCAGAATGATTTTGGCGAAATTATTGCATACACAAATTTTCACTTGTCCTATATGGCAAGACGAGCTTTGCTATTTAAGCCAAGATCGCAAGTTCTGCCTATTCGGCACGACATATATATATATATATATATATATATATATATATATATATATATATATATATATATATATATATATATATATATATATATATATATATATATATATATATATATATATATATATATATGTATATATATATATATATATATATATATATATATATATATATATATATATATATATATATATATATATATATATATATATATATATATATATATATAAATATTGAGGAATTGTTAAATGTTGATGAAGATAGGGAAGGTGTGATTTCGTGTACAGGGCAAGGAGGAATAGCATCTTATAAAAGTGAGGAAGAACCAGTTGTGAGTGTGAGGGAAGTGCGTGCGGCAGTTAGTAGAATGAAAGGGGGTAAAGCAGCTGGGATTGACTGGACAAAGATAGAAATGTTAAATGCAGGTGGGGATATAGTTTTGGAGTGGTTAGTGTTTTTACTTAATAAATATTTGGAAGAGGGCAAGGTACCTAGGGACTGCCAGAGAGAATGCATAGTTCCTTTGTATAAAGACAAAGGGGACAAAGGAGAGTGTAAAAATTATAGGGGAATAAGTCTGTTGAGTATACCTGGTAAAGTGTATGGTAGAGTTATTATTGAAAGAATTAAGAGTAAGACGGAAAGCAGGATAGCAGATGAGCAAGGAGGCTTTAGGAAGGGTAGGGGGTGTGTAGACCAAGTGTTTGCAGTGAAACATATATGAGAACAGTAATTAGATAATGGTAAAGAGGTTTTTGTGGCATTTATGGATTTGGAAAAGGCGTATGATAAGGTGGATAGGAGGCAATTTGGCAGATGTTGCAAATAGGATTTAGGTAACTGAAAGCAGTGATGAGTCCTTACGAGGATAGTGAGGCTCAGGTTAGAGTATGTAGACGAGAGGGAGATTATTTCCCAGTAAAAGTAGGCCTTAGACAGGGATGTGTGATATCACCATGGTTGTTTAATATACTTATAGATGGAGTTGTAAGAGAAGTGAATGCTTGTGTGCTGGCAAGAGATGTGGAGTTAAAAGATTCAGAATCTAACACAAAGCGGGAGTTGTCACAGTTGCTCTTTGCTCATAACACTGTGTTTTTGGGAGATTCTGAAGAGAAGGCGCAGAGGTTGGTATATAATATATATTTGTAATACAATATTTGTTGCGTAACTGTATATAATGGCAGTGTAAGTCACAACTCTGGAGCCATATTGGCTGTTTGGAACTCATCAGAGCAAGGAAGAACAATAATGTTCTACACCTTCTTTTGGCCAAATTTACGGTAAACACAGCGTGCGTGCTGCACATCAGCAAAGACATATCCCCAGGTGGAGCTGTCGAGCCGGAGGACCTTTATTTATATCTTTCAATCAGGTAAATTTACCACACACAGCTGTGTATGTGTGTGTGTGTGTGTGTGTGTGTGTGTGTGTGTGTGTGTGTGTGCATGAGTGTATTTAGTTGTGTATATGAGAATACACGTATACATGTGTATATGTCGGTGACTCACAGGTAAGACATGTAGACCGTGCTTTCTGTAACAGAGATAGGAAGGTGAGACAAAAGAGGTGTTTCAAAGGAGCTGGTGTTAGTGACATAGTCAACAAGTTGGATAATAGATAAGACTACCGTAGTCGTGAAGATTCTTCACGGCTATGGTGCTATTCACACCAACACCAAGGCTGAGGGACTGATTGTCTCATCTTTTGTATATGGTTCTTCTGCTTTCAAATTATGTCCTAGAATTTGTATTAATAAAGCCACTGGATGGCGAAACGCCAACATTAAAGATACCAAGATGTTTCATATGTGTCTAATTTTCACTATACATGCTGCCCAAAGAATGTTTATTCCATATAAAGAAATAAGATCGAATAGAAATGACCCGAAATGGATGAATAATAGGTTAAAATATCTTTTAGGGCAGAAGTAAGGAATTTATATGCGCATCATAAGAGGTGAGGGCCATCTTATAAATCAATATATTCACATTAAGAGGGACATTAAAAAAGGGGATAGGAAAAGCAAAACGGGACTATGAAATTAAAGTTGCTAGGGATTCGAAAACTAACCCAAAAGGTTTTTCCCAGGTTTATAGAACAAAAGTTAGAGAAAAGATAGGTCCCCTTAAAAATAACTCTGGGCATCTTACTGACAAGGAGAATGAAATAGGCTCGATTTTTAATAATTATTTTTCCTCAGTTTTCACACAGGACACTAACAATATCCCAATAATTAATTTTTATATTGGGCCTGAAGAAGATAAATTATGTAATATCACAGTCACTAGCAATATGGTTACCAAACAAGTGGATCGATTGAAGCAAAATAAATCGTCTGGCCTTGATGAGCTTTTTTCAAGGGTTTAAGGAGTGTAAAATGGAACTTTGTAAATCATTGATTAATATTTTTAATATATCTCGTTAAACAGGTGTAGTGTCAGATATGTAGAAGATGGCCAATGTAATTCCTATATTTAAAGCAAGGGATAAGTTGTTACCGTCAAATTACCCCCCAGTAAGCCTGACCTCACCTGTAGGCAAATTACTAGAATCAATTATAGCTGATATTATAAGAAACCATCTTGATAAGCATAATTTGATTAATGATACTCAGCATGGATTCACGAGAGGCCGTTTCTGCCTAACTAATTTACTAACATTCTTCTGTAAAGTTTTTGAGGCAGTTGCTCATGATAAAGAATTCGATATTGTTTATTTAGATTTTAGTAAGGCTTTTGATAGAGTTCCGCAACAGAAACTGTTAGAGTGGCAGCCCAAAGTACTGGGGGAAAAGTGTTGTCATGGATCGAGTCATGGCTCACAAACAGAAAGCAGAGTGTGCATAAACAGAGTTAAATCTGGGTGGGGATCTGTAACAAGTGGCGTTCCACAAGGAACAGTTTTAGGCCCATTATTGTTTATAATATATATTAATAACCTTAGAGGGAATTACTAGTGATATGAGAAAATTCGCTGATGACACGAAGATATGTTGGATAAATGATTCTTATGTAATTGAGGTGAATCATAGAATTGATGAGGGGAAAAGGGTGAGTGGTGCACTTAGGAGTCTGTGGAGACAAAGAACTTTGTCCTTGGAAGCATAGAGGGGAATGTATGAGAGCATGGTTTTACCAACCATCTTATATGGGTGTAAAGCATGGGTGACGAATGGTGCAGCGAGAAGAAGGTTGGAGGCAGTGGAGATGTCATGTTTGAGGGCAATGTGTGGTGTGAATATAATGCAGAGAATTCGTAGTTTGAAAGTTAGGAGGAGGTGCGGGATTGCCAAAACTGTTGTCCAGAGGGCTGAGGAAGGGTTGTTGAGGTGGTTTGGACATATAGAAAGAAGGGAACGAAACAGAATGATTTCGAGAGTGTATAAATCTGTAATGGAGGGAAGGTGGGGTAGGGGTCGGCCTAGGAAAGGTTGGAGGGAGGGGGTAAAGGAGGTTTTGTGTCCGATGGGCTTGGACTTCCAGCAAGCATGCGTGAGTGTATTTGATAGGAGTGAATGGAGACGAATGATTTTAAATACTTGAAGTGCTGTTGGAGTGTAAGCAAAGTAATATTTATGAAGGGATTCAGGGAAACCGGCAGGCCGGACTTGAGTCCTGGAGATGGGAAGTACAGTGCCTGCATTCTGAAGAAGGGGTGTTAATGTTGCAGTTTTATAAACTGTAGTATAAAGCACCCTGCCTTGGTGGGAGTCGGCCGGTGTGTTAATAAATAAACTAAAATGTCGATGTCACGGAACCTCAGGAGGATTTAGACAAAATGAGTTCCTCAATACATAACTTTTGGAGTCCTGTTACTTTTCCTTCTTGAAATAAATCCTAGTAATCTGTTAACCTTATTGCACACACTTAGGCACTGTTGCCTTGACTATAGGTTTCTGCTTACCATGACTCCCAAGTCCTTTTCACACTGTACGATCAAGCTCTACTTCACCTAGTTTATAACTTTGAGGGTTATTCTCATTCCCAAGGACTAGACCCTTACAATTGTCCACACTGAACTTCATTTGCCACTTTTCAGACCAAGATATTAATTTGTCCAAATTCTTCTGAAGTTGATTGGTATCCTCCTCAGAATCAATCATTCGGCCTATATTTGTATCATCAGCAAATTTGCTTATGTCACTTGTAATTCCTTCATCAAGGTCGTTAGTGTAAATTATGAACAACAATGGGCCTAAAACTGATCCTTGTGGAATGCCACTAGTGACCAGTCCCCACTCAGATTTGACCCCATTAATTGAAACTCTGCTTTCTTTTGGTAAGCCATGCCTCTGTCCATGCTATAACTTTTCCTCCTATACCATGAGCTGTCACGTTTCTTAAGAGTCTTTTGTGAGGTACTCTATCGAAGGCTTTACTGAAATCCAAATAAACAACATCATATTCTTTATCAGTGTCTACTGCCCCAAATGTTTTATTAAAGAACATAAGTAAATTTTTCATGCAGGAACGACCTCTCGTGAACCCATGCTGAGATTCATTAATCAAATTATGCTCTTCAAGGTTACTTCAAATAATATCATCTATAATTGATTCTAATAATTCACCTACTATAGACGTCAGGCTTACTGGGCGGTAATTTGATGGAATGGTGAAGAACAGAAGGATTTTAAGGTACTCAGTCCCTCAGCTTGAAGTCCATGTAATCAGTCCATCACCATTCTCCTTTGTATGGACTGATGAAGCCACTGTGTGACGAAACGTTTCCTCAATATAGATACCCAAGTGTTGCACATGTGTCTAATTCATCAACTTGTCGGTTCTCTGAACCATTCATCTACATCAGAAATCTTCCCTATGAGGATAGACTGAGGCCCCTGAATCTGCACTCTTTCTACAGTAGTGATGGACTGAACATATCGATTCCAAGCTGAGGGGCTGACTACCTCAAATTCGTCCACTCCTTACCCCTCCGTATTGTACTGGTCTGATGAAGCCACTGTGTGGCGAAACGTTTCCTTAATAAAGATTCCCATATGTTGCATTAGTGTCTTGACTGCAGTTACTGGGGTAATTCTGTGATATATTGATCGCTTTCCCCAAGCTCATTATTAATCTTAAGATTATTAGTGATTCTGTGTTGGAAAGAATCAAGTCAAGCAGGTTGTTTCTTCTAGTTGATTCTGTCACAAACTGTTTTAAAAAGCAATCCTGAATCGTATGAAGAAAGTCACTAGACTGTCAAACTGTTCCAGTCAATTTGTCTAAAGTTAAACTCTCCCATTAACACAACATTTTCATGTCTAGACGCATTATGAATTTTGTCCCATAGCAGCTTACTGCACTCTCTATCAAGGTTTGGAGGCTATAAATCACAAGCTGAATTAATTTTTCACGACCCTCGAGAAACTGTAGCCAAACAGATTCTGTGTCCGATGGTACCACCCTATCTTTCAGGTTGAACCAGGTCTCTGTTATAGCAATAATATTTATATTACCTGCACATGCAAATAATCGTAGTTCATTTGTCTTATGTCTTAGACTCCTACAATTAGTACAGTAAACCTTAAGGGAGTTTCTGTCCTCTACTGTCTCTGATTGTTGATCAGTTGCTTTGCCATTACTACCAACTTTATTTTGAATATTATCTTTTAAACATATCCCTGAGGGAGCAATGACTCCCTCAATCAAGTTGGATAATGCAACCACTCCGGGCCTGGTGAGATGTACCCTATCCCTTGCATACACATCAAGTTTGCCATAGAATTTGACCCAGTTATCAATGAATGGGATTGCAAGTTCCTTGCAGTACCTGTCTAGGGAGCAATTTACACCAATTTCCCTAGACATCCATTTATTACCCACTCCTCTTCTAGGAAAGATGCTACATAGGGTTGGAACCCATCCCCCCACCCCCCACCCTTAGAACTAATTACATCTATGGCTGACCGGTACTTATTTAGCACCTCCTGTCTTCTGCCCTTCCTGATGTCATTTCCACCAGTACTAAGACGGATAATGGGCTTGTTCCCATTACCTGACATAATATTATCCAACCTGCTGACTATATCATCAAAATCAGCTCCTGGGAAATACACTCTCTGTCTCATCTTCCCATCACTGTTACAGAAAGCACTGTCCATATAACAGAGAATCGATTTCCTACCTTCAGATCTTCTCTATTAACCTTCCTTATCTTGATGCTTCTTCCTGAAGTGTGAACCACTTGCCTCTGAAAGCGGCTTTCACTCTCCAACTCACTGTTGGCAACCGTTTCCTTCTTACCAGATCCAACCATGTCACACTCACTCCCAAACCGATCTAGGCGAATATTCAGCCTCCTATTTTCCTCCTGAAGAGGCAGAGCCTCCTTCTCAACACTTTAATCTGAGATTCTAAAACACTTTAGCAAACCATGGTGTTCAGTAACACCCCACGCTAATCCCCTGGACAACTTGGACAAAATGATCTCTTGTATCCACTGACCATTTGGTATTTAATATCTCATGAGTTCTGTATCCTTTCATTAATGGTATTTAATACCGACGAGTTGACCAAATCTAAAGAACCGAACATCAAGGCTGAGAAACTTATTGCCTTATCTTCCACTGTCTCCTGTGTATACTCACTGTTGAATTTATAAAAGTCACTGACTGGCGAAACGTCTTCATAACAAAGATACCCAGTTGTTGCCCGTGTCTCACGCATCATCAGGTTGCACATGTGACTGTTTGCCTAAATATTGCCAATACTGCAACCAATATTTACACATAAGTTCAGCTGTCACGTGTTATGACTGGCATCACCAGAGGTGTGCAAGGTGCCACGCGACCTTGGCACGCATCATCAAACATTGTTAGGCTCCGTCACGCCATCGCCGGTACTGTCAAATCACGATAGGCGTCGTTTATTCGTGATAAACCACCGTAAAACGATGACAGATGGCATCAGATTCAACCGTCTGCCAGTTGACATATCTCTGAGAGAGGTGATATATTTTTTCATGAGGATGTTTTCCGCGTTAGATGGTAACGTATCTCCTAAAATGTATGACAGTCTAAGTATATTTCTGGGGAGGTTTGTTGAAATTCGTTGGCAAATATTTTTACTGTGAAGATTACCATCCCAGATTTTAAAGTTTGAGAGTCGAGATTCGTCCTCGGTTAAAGTAGAAAGATTTTTAGCTTAAAGTAGAACTTTATCAGGTCAGCTATCTAATAAAAATCTGTTGAGAGTCAAAACTAGTCTATGATTGAAGGTTTACGCTGAACTGCGCATTTCTACCACACGGATTTCAACGGCTTTGCTTTGCTATGTGTCTCTGTATAACCTAACCTGTGGGTAATTTGCCTTCCAAATATAGATCTTTCCCACAGTCTATAATCTTCTAAACGACGCGCTGTAACTGGAAGCATCTCTATAATGGACCTAAATATCTTTGTGCAGACAATAGAGAGGAAATGAAGCCTTACAACATCATTTTTTTAGTGGAACAACGTCTCGCTCTGTGTTAAGCCGTGTAGAGCTATGTGAAGCTCTACAATGGGCGAAACGGTGTCCCAGCAAAAGTTTGTTCTGCAGCATGTGTCTTTTCTTCTGCTTCTGTGTATTTATTGAGGATGAACGAAGCTCTTGAACTGTGAGTACAACTGAAAGTTTTGAACTCACTGGGTCGAAATTTCGTGAGAAACTACCCAAGTGATTCAACTGGGCAGTCCCTTGTTCCCACCTCATATATCTCTTCCAAAAAATGTGTTTCTATCAATATACACTTCACTCTTAGCACAACCATCTGCGGGAGGCACAACCCTCTTAACCTACAACATTAATATCGCAGTTAATACATAGGACCTTAATTTTCAACGTGGCCATTTCAGTAAACAATAATGTATTTTAATTTACAAAAAAGGTCTTTTCTTGCTTTACAAGAAGGCTCTTTCGGCCTTTAAAACTATCTTCTGAATGTAGAACGAACATGGCCCTTTCTGACTGGAAAATGGTTCCTTCAACCTCAAACAGGCTCTTTTTAATCTACAACATAGCCTTTTCAACGTACGGCATGGCCCATTCCACCTTAAACTCGGCTCTTTTAACATATACTATGGCCCTCGGGAACTACGACAGGGTTTGTTCATCTGATAAAATGACTCATCCTACAAAATGACTCTCTCGACCTACAACAAAGATATCACTACCTTCGTATCTAAAAATGGCTGCAATTAGAATTTACAACACGGGCCTCGAAGACCCACGGTGCCTGTTTACCAACAAAGACAGCAGATCTGTTGTTGTTCTCCTTCTTCTCCATGTTCTACTTGATTTTTATTTATCTCGTTCTTGGAATTCTCTTTCTTGTTATTTTTCTTTTTCTTTGTTTTTCTTCTTGGTCTTCTCGCTTCCTCATCATTTTCTTCTTACTCTCTGGTGATGACCTGGCTCGGCCTTGCCTCTGGGCGCTAACTTAATTTGACCTCAACTTGCCTCGCACCAGTCCCTCTGAGTTGGTGTAATTACCAACCCTAAAACTGGTAAAGTCTCCCCTGATGTAGAGTCAATTATCCTGAGTTGTGAATGCACCTAGATTGAGTTCTCAGGAGGGGGGATTTGCCCCAAGATTTCTTAGTCACCCTGAAGGAGGGCTGTTCCAGGAAAGAGTAGGAGGAAGGAGGGAGGAAATGAGGGAGGTAGAGAGGGAAAAAGGGAGAGAGGGGATAATTGAATGTTCCTCGTTGAAAGTGGGTAAAAGGAGTGCTGCAGTCTAGCGAAGAGATAAGAGCCCTGTGGCCTTGGAAGGTCGCCTGGGACTGGCTGAAAAGTGAAGTGAATCTTTTGTGGATTTGGTGTTAATTATTCTCGGAACACCTGGGTGAGTGGCCAGATGAATCTGTTCTTTTTCGACTTTGAGGGACTTAGGATTTACAATCTGTTGTGAAACAATCAGACACGCGTTGCTTGATTTATTTTGTTTAATTCGGTTTACATTTAACAGAGCTCACAGGGAGACGAGAAGTACACAGCACCAGACAATGAAAACCAGTAGCTAAATGGCTCGCAGTGCTTTCAGTTCACAACCGGTTTAAGTCTTGCGTTAGTCGAGACTATGGACAAATCTCTTGACACCTGGATATGAAGACTTACTGCCGACAGTACTGAAGAAAGCACATGGGTTCAAAGTTAGTTTTCTTTTTTTTTGGAACACTGTTTAGCTCCGTGCTGAACTTGATCAAGTTAATGGATTAACTTGATTAAGCTCTATGTAAAAGGAAACGTTGTCGCATTAAAAGTTTGCCCTGCACCTACGTCTTTTCATCTCCTTACTTCTCTTACTCCTCTTCACTTGGCAGTGTCAGCCGACTCTTATGGGTTATATCCTGAGACTGGGCTTAGTAGTTAATGACTTAACGTAGGGTAACTCCTAGCTCCACTCTGGATAAAACATCGTAAAAAATGAAATGAAATGCCAATACTTAGGTTGTAAATCCAAAGGTGTAAATGATACTGGTGATTTAGCAATATTTCAGTCATGTAATCACGCTTCTAATTCCGATATGAAAGTCTGCATCAGTCATAAGCATGAAGCTTATATAACAAATCTTTACTTCAGTCTTACCTAACTATAATTCGTATTATAAACACATCAATTTTTTGTTATCTGTGCTTGCAATGGTCGTCATCTGTAACAGTGGCCAGGAATAAACTACCAAAATTCAATGTTAATATATTTTTAGATTTTATGTATGAATATATACTATATATATATATATATATATATATATACATATATACATATATATATATATATATATATATACAATATATATATATATAAATATATATATACACATATATATATACACATATATATATATATATATATACATATACAATATAAATATATATATATATATATATACATATATATATATATATATATCAATGTGACCACGAACGAGTGGTATTGATCAATAACAACACTGCACTAGCCAAGGACTCGAACCCAAGGTGCTTTGGCCTGCCTCATGAGGCCAAAGCAGCATAGGTTCAAGTTCTTGGTTAGTGCAGTGTTGTTATTGATCAATACCACTCGTTCGTGGTCACAATAATATAAAATACTGCTCGTTGAACTAGTACACCAAACAGGGACTAGAATGAAATTAGGCTAGAATAATCTACACCATCGTGTGTCCTTGGATAGCGAGTACAACATTCAGTTCCGCTGGATGCGCTATTCTTAAGGATCGTATGGTCCAGTGGATAAGGGCGTCATGTGTTTTCGCCCACCATGAGGCAGGCCAAAGCAGCATGGGTTCGAGTCCTTGGCTAGTGCAATGTTGTTACTGATGTATATATATATATATATATATATATATATATATATATATATATACATATATATATATATATATATATATATATATATATATATATATATATATATATATATATATATATGTCGTGCCGAATAGGCAGAACTTGCGATCTTGGCTTAAATAGCAACTCTCATCTTGCCATATAGGACAAGTGAAAATTTGTGTATGCAATAATTTCGCCAAAATCATTCTGAACCTAACGAAAAAAATACATTTCACTGTGTTTGTTTAGTATTAAACTACTGTAAACAAATCTAAAATATATTTAGTTGGGTTAGGCTAAAATAAATTGTTCTTGTTATAATAAGGTTAGGTAAGTTTTCTAAGATTCTTTTGGTGCAAAATTATAAATTTTTACATCAACATTAATGAAAAAAATATATCTTTAAACGTATAAGAGAATTTTTCAGAAAGGACTTAATTTTAAATGAATTCTTGCTAATTGACCAGTTTTACATATTCAGCACGACATATATATATATATATATATATATATATATATATATATATATATATATATATATATATATATATATATATATATATATATATATAATATATATATATATATATATATATATATATATATATATATATATATATATATATATATATATATATATATATGTGTGTGTGTGTGTGTGTGTACTCACCTAGTTGTACTCACCTAGTTGAGGTTGCGGGGGTCGAGTCCGAGCTCCTGGCCCCGCCTCTTCACTGATCGCTACTAGGTCACTCTCCCTGAGCCGTGAGCTTTATCATACCGCTGCTTAAAGCTATGTATGGATCCTGCCTCCACTACATCGCTTCCCAAACTATTCCACTTACTGACTACTCTGTGGCTGAAGAAATACTTCCTAACATCCCTGTGATTCATCTGTGTCTTCAGCTTCCAACTGTGTCCCCTTGTTACTGTGTCCAATCTCTGGAACATCCTGTCTTTGTCCACCTTGTCAATTCCTCTCAGTATTTTGTATGTCGTTATCATGTCCCCCCTATCTCTCCTGTCCTCCAGTGTCGTCAGGTTGATTTCCCTTAACCTCTCCTCGTAGGACATACCTCTTAGCTCTGGGACTAGTCTTGTTGCAAACCTTTGCACTTTCTCTAGTTTCTTTACGTGCTTGGCTAGGTGTGGGTTCCAAACTGGTGCCGCATACTCCAATATGGGCCTAACGTATACGGTGTACAGGGTCCTGAACGATTCCTTATTAAGATGTCGGAATGCTGTTCTGAGGTTTGCTAGGCGCCCATATGCTGCAGCAGTTATTTGGTTGATGTGCGCTTCAGGAGATGTGCCTGGTGTTATACTCACCCCAAGATCTTTTTCCTTGAGTGAGGTTTGTAGTCTCTGACCCCCTAGACTGTACTCCGTCTGCGGCCTTCTTTGCCCTTCCCCAATCTTCATGACTTTGCACTTGGTGGGATTGAACTCCAGGAGCCAATTGCTGGACCAGGTCTGCAGCCTGTCCAGATCCCTTTGTAGTTCTGCCTGGTCTTCGATCGAGTGTATTCTTCTCATCAACTTCACGTCATCTGCAAACAGGGACACCTCAGAGTCTATTCCTTCCGTCATGTCGTTCATGTCGTGTGTGTGTGTGTGTGTGTGTGTGTGTGTGTGTGTGTGTGTGTGTGTGTGTGTGTGTGTGTGTGTGTGTGTGTGCTTGTGTGTGTATCTAGTGCCTAATAGGTAAAACTTGTGATTTTGGCTTAAATAGCAATGCTCTTCTTGCTGAATAAAGCAAGCGAAAATATGTGTATGCAATAATTTCGCAAAAATCATTCTGAACCTAAAGAAAAAAATAATATCATTATTTGTTTATTATTAAATTATTGTATACTTGTCTAAAATATATTTAGTTTTTTTTGGTGCAAAATTATTAATTTTTACATTAACATGAATGATAAAAATATGTTTAAACGTATAAGAGAAAATTTCGGAAAGGGGTTAATTTTAAATTTCGGGAAGACATATATATATATATATATATATATATATATATATATATATATATATATATATATATATATATATATATATATATATATATATATATATATATATATATATATATATATATATATATATATATATATATATATATATATATATATATATATATATATATATATATATATATATATATATATATATATATATATATATATATATATATATATATATATATGTCGTACCGAATAGGTAAAACTGGTCAATTAGCAAGAACTCATTTAAAATACTGTCCTATCTAAAATTTTCTTTTATACGTTTAAAAACATATTTTTTTTATTTATAATAACATAAAAATTAATAATTTTGAACCAAAAAAATTAAGAAAACTTACCTAACCTTATTATAACAAGCGCAATTTAATTTAGCCTAATCCAGCTTAATATATTTTAGATAAGTTTATAATTATTTAATAATAAATAAACACAATGAGGTATATATTTTTCGTTAGGCTCGGAATGGTTTTTGAGAAATTGTTGCATACACAAATTATCGCTTGCGTTATTCAACAAGAACTGCGTTGCTATTTAAGCCAATATATATATATATATATATATATATATATATATATATATATATATATATATATATATATATATATATATATATATATATATATATATATATATATATATATATATATATATATTCCGATATTTACATGAATAAATCCTCCAGTTGTAGGAGGATTATGATGTCCTTCGTTCTTTCGTAATCATTGAGTCATCAACATGTTACAAAGAGCCTTCACTTGAGCGGAGAATTACCTCTGAAATATTACATGCTAATATTAAGTGTCAGAGCCCGGGTACCAGATTAATTAGTTGCTTCGCCCACGGTATGACGAGGGTCGGGATGACACGTCGGAATTGCTTGTCCTGTACTTGTATTGTGCTTGTGATTTCTCTGCATCTGAAATTTCACATCTGCCTGTGCCCGCTTGAACATCCTTACTTGTAATTTCACTTGTACTTGGGCCTGTATCGATTTCTCTAAAAACTGTGCCTCGGGCTTCCATTTCATATTGTTCCTGTATTTTCACTTGCAGTTGGATCCGTAGCTGTACCCGTACTTGTACCTGTACCCAAGCTTGAACCTGACAATGAAATTGTACCTTAGCCAGCATGTGTACCTTTTAACTGCAAGGAAGTGGCGTTCCCCTTCTCTGCCCCACGTAGAAGACCTGGTTACCACCACTCCCCGGAGCGCTGTTTACCTCCTATGGATATGGCGCTTGCTATCGATTATAATAGAATATAACGTTTAATCCTGGAATTTATTCTTTAATGGAGGTCTCGTTATTCATTTAACAGATTTTAACAAACACATGGAAATTTATTGAACAGACTTGAACGGAAACCCGGTAAGTCATTTAACAGACTTTAACGGAACCCCCGACATTTCATTAAATAGACTCGACCCTGGCAGACGATACATACATGTGAATTCCTACGGCATAAATAATATCTCGAAATAATTTCTTTAGGCAGAAGCTAATTTGGATAATCCCTCATTAAAAAAAAAAACTTCAAGAAAAAAGACGATTAAATGCGTGTATTTTTACTTGAGTTAAATCAACGTCATAGATAAAGCTGCTTCCCACAAGGATCAAACGGGAGTTAATGAGCTATCGCGGCAAAAATTTCACCCACTGCATTAACCATCCATCAGTGGTTTAACCTCCTCTGAGTTAAGAACTTTTTATATCCTGCTGCCACACTTCACCAGCTTAACGCAGTCTAAATGGCGTACCGCTGACAACAGTCCAGAAAAGACCGAGGGAGTAAACCAGATAGATGATGTTACTGGGTCACCGTTTCGCTCTGTGTAGAGCTTCATCAGATCATGACTTGATAAAGCTCCGCACAGACCAAAACACTGTCCCAATCAAAGCAGGTTCTGCACCTTGTGTCTTTATCTTCAGTACCAGTTGGCAAAATGTCATTTCATCCTAGTGAATGGTTAGTTAGAGGTGCGAGCAGCTGCTGGAAGAAACGTGGGCTAAAGTGAGGACGTTGTAGAATAAGGTGTGGCACTAATTTTGGAAGGTAGTACCAGTGTATATCAGAGAAGGAAGGTTCATAAGGGAAGACAAATGACTGCTGGAAGAATAAGATGAAAAAGGTACAAACACACACACACACACACACACACACACACACACACACACACACACACACACACACACACACACACACACACACACACACACACACACATACACACACACACACACACACACACACACACACACACACACACACACACACACATACACACATACACACACACACACACACACACACACACACACACACACACACACACACACACACACACACAGGAGGAATAAGGCCGGTTTCTTGAAAGATGCATCTATCTATCTATCTATCTATCTATCTATATATATATATTTATATATAAATATGTATATTATATATATATAATATATATATATATATATATATATATATATATATATATATATATATATATATATGTATATATATATATATATATATATATATATATATATATATATATATATATATATATATATATCTTGGCTTAAACAGCAACGCTCATCTTCCCATATAGGACAAGTGAAAATTTGTGTATGCAATAATTTCGCCAAAATGATTCTGAACCTAACGAAAAAAATATATATCATTGTGTTTGTTTAGTATTAAATTATTGTAAACGTATCTAAAATATATTTAGTTGGGTTAGGCTAAAATAAATTGTTCTTGTTATAATAAGGTTAGGTAAGTTTTCTAAGTACCTTTTGATGCAAAATTATAAATTTTTACATTAACATTAATGAAAAAAATATATCTTTAAATGTATAAGAGAAAATTTTAGGACTTAATTATAAATGAGTTCTTGCTAATTGACCAGTTTTGCATATTCGGCACGACATATATATATGTATATATATATATATATATATATATATATATATATATATATATATATATATATATATATATATATATATATATATATATATATATATATATATATATATATATATATATATATGTCGTGCCGAATAGGCAGAACTTGCGATCTTGGCTTAAATAGCAACGTTCATCTTGCCATATAGGACAAGTGAAAATTTGTGTATGCAATAATTTCGCCAAAATCATTCTGAACCTAACGAAAAAAACATATTTCACTGTGTTTGTTTAGTATTAAATTATTGTAAACAAATCTAAAATATATTTAGTTGGGTTAGGCTAAAATAAATTGTTCTTGTTGTAATAAGGTTAGGTAGGTTTTCTAAGTTCCTTTTGGTGCAAAATTATAAATTTTTACATCAACATTAATGAAAAAAATATATCTTTAAACGTATAAGAGAAAATTTTAGAAAAGACTTAATTTTAAATGAGTTCTTGCTAATTGACCAGTTTTACATATTCGGCACGACATATATATATATATATATATATATATATATATATATATATATATATATATATATATATATATATATATATATATATATATATATATATATATATATATATATATATATATATATATATGCAATAAGATCACAGTAAACAGGTGATTTCAGAATATGCAAAACAACCACTCTGAAAGAATAGAGAAATTCCAAGCGTTTTCGTGACTACTCACATTATCAAGGAACTATATATACATATATATATATATATATATATATATATATATATATATATATATATATATATATATATATGTATGTATATATATATAAATATAGGGAGGTACCACCTCTAGAACTGTCATAGGGACAATCATCCTCAGAGAAAAGAATAAACTTTTTTCAGGGAAAACTCAATATATATATATATATATATATATATATATATATATATATATATATATATATATATATATATATATATATATATATATATATATATATGTATATATATATATATATATATATATATATATATATATATATATATATATATATATATATATATATATAAATATATATATATATATATATATATATATATATATATATATATATATATATATATATATATATATATATATATATATATATATATATATATATATATATATATATATATATATATAGTATATATATATAAGTCCTGCCGAATATGTAAAACTGGTCAATTAGCAAGAACTCATTTAAAATTAAGTCCTTTCTGAAATTTTCTCTTATTCGTTTAAAGATATATTTTTTTCATTAATGTTAATGTAAAAAATTTTAATTTTGCACCATAAGAATCTTAGAAAACTTACCTAACCTTATTATAACAAGAGCAGTTTATTTTAGCCTAGCCCAACTAAATATATTTTAAATACGTTTACAATAATTTAATACTAAACAAACACAGTGAAATATGTTTTTTTCGTTAGGTTCAGAATGATTTTGGCGAAATTATTGCATACACAAATTTTCGCTTGTCCTATATGGCAAGATGAACGTTGCTATTTAAGCCAAGATCGCAAATTCTGCCTATTCGGCACGACATATATATATAAATATATATAAATTATATATATATATAAATATATATATACATATATATATATATATTATATTATATATATATATATATATATATTTATATTATAGCAATGGGCTAGTAACCCCTTCTCCTGTAGACATTTACTAAAAAAGAGAAGAAGAAAAACTTTATAAAACTGGGATGCTTGAATGTGCGTGGATGTAGTGCGGATGACAAGAAACAGATGATTGCTGATGTTATGAATGAAAAGAAGCTGGATGTCCTGGCCCTAAGCGAAACAAAGCTGAAGGGGGTAGGGGAGTTTCGGTGGGGGGAAATAAATGGGATTAAATCTGGAGTATCTGAAAGAGTTAGAGCAAAGGAAGGGGTAGCAGTAATGTTGAAGGATCAGTTATGGAAGGAGAAAAGAGAATATGAATATGTAAATTCAAGAATTATGTGGATTAAAGTAAAGGTTGGATGCGAAAAGTGGGTCATAATAAGCGTGTATGCACCCGAAGAAGAGAGGAATGTAGAGGAGAGAGAAAGATTTTGGGAGATGTTAAGTGAATGTATAGGAGCCTTTGAGAGAGTAATTGTGGTAGGGGATCTGAATGCTAAAGTAGGAGAAACTTCTAGAGAGGGTGTGGTAGGTAAGTTTGGGGTGCCAGGTGTAAATGATAATGGGAGCCCTTTGATTGAACTTTGTATAGAAAGGGGTTTAGTTATAGGTAATACATATTTTAAGAAAAAGAGGATAAATAAGTATACAAGATATGATGTGGGGCGAAATGACAGTAGTTTGTTGGATTATGTATTGGTAGATAAAAGACTGTTGAGTAGACTTCAGGATGTACATGTTTATAGAGGGGCCACAGATATATCAGATCACTTTCTAGTTGTAGCTACACTGAGAGTAAAAGGTAGATGGGATACAAGGAGAATAGAAGCATCAGGGAAGAGAGAGGTGAAGGTTTATAAGCTAAAAGAGGAGGCAGTTAGGGTAAGATATAAATAGCTATTGGAGGATAGATGGGCTAATGAGAGCATAGGCAATGGGGTCGAAGAGGTATGGGGTAGGTTTAAAAATGTAGTGTTAGAGTGTTCAGCAGAAGTTTGTGGTTACAGGAAAGTGGGTGCGGGAGGGAAGAGGAGCGATTGGTGGAATGATGATGTAAAGAGAGTAGTAAGGGAGAAAAAGTTAGCATATGAGAAGTGGTGAAGCAATGTAAAAAGAGAGCAAATGAGAGAGTGGGGGAGATGTTATCAACAAATTTTGTTGAAAATAAGAAAATGTTTTGGAGTGAGATTAACAAGTTAAGGAAGCCTAGAGAACAAATGGATTTGTCAGTTAAAAATAGGAGAGGAGAGTTATTAAATGGAGAGTTAGAGGTATTGGGAAGATGGAGGGAATATTTTGAGGAATTGTTAAATGTAGATGAAGATAGGGAAGCTGTGATTTCGTGTATAGGGCAAGGAGGAATAACATCTTGTAGGAGTGACGAAGAGCCAGTTGTGAGTGTGGGGGAAGTTCGTGAGGCAGTAGGTAGAATGAAAGGGGGTAAGGCAGCCGGGATTGATGGAATAAAGATAGAAATGTTAAAAGCAGGTGGAGATATAGTTTTGGGGTGGTTGGTGCAATTATTTAATAAATGTATGGAAGAGGGTAAGGTACCTAGGGATTGGCAGAGAGCGTGCATAGTTCCTTTGTATAAAGGCAAAGGGGACAAAAGAGAGTGAAAAAATTGTAGGGGGATAAGTCTGTTGAGTATACCTGGTAAAGTGTATGGTAGAGTTATTATTGAAAGAATTAAGAGTAAGACGGAGAATAGGATAGCAGATGAACAAGGAGGCTTTAGGAAAGGTAGGGGGTGTGTGGACCAGGTGTTTACAGTGAAACATATAAGTGAACAGTATTTAGATGAGGCTAAAGAGGTCTTTGTGGCATTTATGGATTTGGAAAAGGCGTATGACAGGGTGGATAGGGGGGCAATGTGGCAGATGTTGCAGGTGTATGGTGTAGAAGGTAGGTTACTGAAAGCAGTGAAGAGTTTTTACGAGGATAGTGAGGCTCAAGTTAGAGTATGTAGGAAAGAGGGAGATTATTTCCCAGTAAAAGTAGGCCTTAGACAAGGATGTGTGATGTCACCATGGTTGTTTAATATATTTATAGATGGGGTTGTAAGAGAAGTAAATGCGAGGGTCTTGGCAAGAGGCGTGGAGTTAAAAGATAAAGAATCACACATAAAGTGGGAGTTCTCACAGTTGCTCTTTGCTGATGACACTGTGCTCTTGGGAGATTCTGAAGAGAAGTTGCAGAGATTGGTGGATGAATTTGGTAGGGTGTGCAAAAGAAGAAAATTAAAAGTGAATACAGGAAAGAGTAAGGTTATGAGGATAACAAAAAGATTAGGTGATGAAAGATTGGATATCAGATTGGAGGGAGAGAGTATGGAGGAGGTGAATGTATTCAGATATTTGGGAGTGGACGTGTCAGCGGATGGGTCTATGAAAGATGAGGTGAATCATAGAACTGATGAGGGGAAAAGGGTGAGTGGTGCACTTAGGAGTCTGTGGAGACGAAGAACTTTGTCCTTGGAGGCAAAGGGGGGAATGTATAAGAGTATAGTTTTACCAACGCTCTTATATGGGTGTGAAGCATGGGTGATGAATGTTGCAGCGAGGAGAAGGCTGGAGGCAGTGGAGATGTCATGTCTGAGGGCAATGTGTGGAGTGAATATAATGCAGAGAATTCGTAGTTTGGAAGTTAGGAGGAGGTGCGGGATTACCAAAACTGTTGTCCAGAGGGCTGAGGAAGGGTTGTTGAGATGGTTCGGACATGTAGAGAGAATGGAGCGAAACAGAGTGACTTCAAGAGTGTATCAGTCTGTAGTGGAAGGAAGGCGGGGTAGGGGTCGGCCTAGGAAAGGTTGGAGGGAGGGGCTAAAGGAGGTTTTGTGTGCGAGGGGCTTGGACTTCCAGCAGGCATGCGTGAGCGTGTTTGATAGGAGTGAATTGAGACAAATGGTTTTTAATACTTGACGTGCTGTTGGAGTGTGAGCAAAGTAACATTTATGAAGGGATTGAGGGAAACCGGCAGGCCGGACTTGAGTCCTGGAGATGGGAAGTACAGTGCCTGCACTCCGAAGGAGGGGTGTTAATGTTGCAATTTAAAAACTGTAGTGTAAAGCACCCTTCCGGCAAGGCAGTGATGGAGTAAATGATGGTGAAAGTTTTTCTTTTTCGGGCCACCCTGCCTTGGTTTGAATCGGCCAGTGTGATAATAATAAATATATATATATATATATATATATATATATATATATATATATATATATATATATATATATATATATATATATATATATATATATATATATATATATATATATATATATATATATATATATATATATATATATATATATATATATATATATATATGAGCACCTCTGCAAAAACAGTGATTATGTGTGAGTGAGGTGAAAGTGTTGAATGATGATGAAAGTATTTTCTTTTTGGGGATTTTTCTTTCTTTTTGGGTCACCCTGCCTCGGTGGGAGGCGACCGACTTGCTAATATATATATATATATATATATATATATATATATATATATATATATATATATATATATATATATATATATATATATATATATATATATATATATATATATATATATATATATATATATATATATATATATATATATATATATATATATATATATATATATGTCGTGCCGAATATGTAAAACTGGTCAATTAGCAAGAACTCATTTAAAATTAAGTCCTTTCTAAAAATTTCTCTTATACGTTTAAAGATATATTTTTTTCATTAATGTTAATGTAAAAATTTCAAATTTTGCTCCAAAAGAATCTTAGAAAACTTACCTAACCTTATTATAACAAGAAAAATTTATTTTAGCCTAACCCAACAAAATATATTTTAAATTTGTTTATAATAATTTAATACTAAACAAACGAAGTGAAATATATTTTTTTCGTTAGGTTAAGAATGATTTTGGCGAAATTATTGCATACACAAATTTTCACTTGTCCTATATGGCAAGATGAGTGTTGCAATTTAAGCCAAGATAGCAAGTTCTGCCTATTCGGCACGACATATATATATATATATATATATATATATATATATATATATATATATATGTCGTGCCGAATAGGCAGAACTTGCGATCTTGGCTTAAATAGCAACGCTCATCTTGCCATATATGACAAGTGGAAATTTGTGTATGCAGTAATTTCGCCAAAATCATTCTGAACCTAACGAAAAAAATATATTTCAGTGTTTGTTTAGTATTAAATTATTGTAAACAAATCTAAAATATATTTAGTTGGGTTAGGCTAAAATAAATTGCGTTTGTTATAATAAGGTTATGTAAGTTTTCTATGTTCCTTTTAGTGCAAAATTATAAATTTTTACATCAGCGTTAATGAAAAAAATATATCTTTAAACGTATAAGAGGAAATTTTAGAAAGGAATTAATTTTAAATGTGTTCTTGCTAATTGACCAGTTTTACATATTCGGCACGACATATATATGTATATATATATATATATATATATATATATATATATATATATATATATATATATATATATATATATATATATACATGTCGTGCCGAATAGGCAGAACTTGCGATCTTGGCTTAAATAGCAACGCTCATCTTGCCATATAGGACAAGCGAAAATTTGTGTATGCAATAATTTCGCCAAAATCATTCTGAATCTAACGAAAAAATACGTTTCACTGTGTTTGTTTAGTATTAAATTACTGTAAACAAATCGAAAATATATTTAGTTTGGTTATGCTAAAGTAAATTGTTCTTGTTATAATAAGGTTAGGTAAGTTTTCTAAGATTCTTTTCGAGCAAAATTAAATTTTTTTACAATAACATTAATGAAAAAAATATATCTTCAAACGTATAAGAGAAAATTTTAGAAAGGACTTAATTTTAAATGAGTTCTCGCTAATTGACCAGTTTTACATATTCGGCACGACATATATATATACATATATATATTATATATATATATATATATATATATATATATATATATATATATATATATATATATATATATATATATATATATATGTATGTATATATATATGTATATATATATATATATATATATATATATATATATATATATATATATATACATATATATATATATATATATATATATATATATATATATATATATATATATATATATATATATATATATATATATATATATATATATATATATATGTATGGAGGTACCACCTCTAGAACTGTGCTAGGGACCCTCAGCCTCAGAGAAAAGAATGAACTTGCTTCATGGAAAACTCAAGGTTCTCCTTGTTTCTGTGGGATGCGGTCAGTTTGTTGAAAGAAAGAGGATATATGGACTTGGGACCCTCATCCTCACAGGAATGAATAAACTTACTTCAGGGAAATCTCAAGGTTCTCCCCGGAGCTGTTTGAATATTTTCTTCTCCTACCAGCCCCTATATTCCATGTGGACTTTATTTAAAGACATAATACATTGACAAAACTACAATGGGGAATAGAACAACATAAATAACATGTTGGGTAGAGTGCCAAGAAAGCTGCATGCATTTCCCCTCTGAATCGTAACACTGAGTCTCTGAAAGAGGAACCTAGTCGCTCTATGATCCTTAGTTTCTGTGAAGAGGTTTTTACCCAGCTCTTTGTGGAACTTCAGAGCTCACTTGCCCCATGCTCCAAGGGCCTCTGACTCCACTGGGATGAAGTTATAGCAAAGGGGGAAGGCCTTCATATTTGCGGGTCTTCTGGGTCTCCCTGTAGCTGGCGACTCCACCCTCTTCATCTTCACAGTATGACAAGTAGGTGACCGCCAGTGTGGCGGCACAGGTGTAGTCCCAGGCAATCTGCTTACCATCCTTCCAGGGTAGCATAGTGGCTCCATCAGGACGCTTTTGACTTCAGTCAAACCTCTGTACTTGGGGTTCCCGTTCAGCTGGGCAACGGGCAATGGCGAGACTTTTCTTTATGATTTCGTTGACGTCTTCATATCTAACATACTTGTCCCTTCTGATGTATGACACACGAGACCATGAAATCCGACATGATCAGCCGACGCCCTGCCACAAATACACCTATTTTCGATGAGTATTGGGGCGGCTAGGCGAAGAGTAACACCAATTTGAATGGCCTGTGGGTCGAGTCGAGTGCCAGATATATATATATATATACATATATATATATATATATATATATATATATATATATATATATATATATATATGTATATATATATACATATATATATATATATATATATATATATATATATATATATATATATATATATATATATATATATATATATAAATATATATATATATATATAGTAGGTAGTAGGTTCGTAGACAGCAACCACCCAGGGAGGTACTACCGTCCTGGTAAGTGAGTGTAAAACGGAATCCTGTAATTGTTTTACATGATGGTAGGATTGCTGGTGTCTTTTCTGTCTCTTAAACATGCAAGATTTCAGGTACGTCTTGCTATTTCTACTTACACTTAGGTCACACTACACATGTACAAGCATATATATACACACATGGAAATGGAAATCTTTAGCTCTAGATGTTTTGCACTGTTGTCGTGTGTCGTTAGGAGTTATGCAGTGTTGCAAGTTTAATAACAGATAGGAGGGGAAAATTCTCTAAATTGCAAGGTTTCTAGAAACATGCCATCGTCGACCTGCTGATAACCCACACCTCTCGTCCCCTCACCCCCACATCTGGGGAGGAGGAACTTTGGAGGTTTACATAATAATATGGAAAAGTGAAAGTCAGCCTTAAACCGCATTCAGTCACTATCAGCTAATCTTGTGCCGTTTGAAATCATGCGTGGTTATTACACCTAAGCACTCAGGTTTTATACAACTTTGTGTAAATATACGAATCAGATGTGTTTGTAGTCACGCTGTACTATCATGCGTCAAAGAATATTTCAGGAAGTACCACAAGATTCCCAACAAAGTTCCTTATATGTTTATTTACCCTCCCTCCCTCCCTCCCTCCCTGTTCCATAAAGAGGCTTGTTAACACATCCTAAGTATTGTAACAATAACTGTATTCCAAGATATGCTAATAAGCCTTAATGTCTTCTGTTATTATGAATGACTTAGGTTATCCTGGACTACACACACATGTTGCTATGTATAACAGTCGCCATCACCTCTGTGTTGCCGTTTGTGATAGTTGTAGTTACCTTAACCTGTGTATTTCGGGATATTCTTAAAAGCCTGAATGTATCCTATCTCTCAGGCACCAGTTATGATAAGCTACTAAGGCTAACTTGAGTTATCTTAGGTAACTCACACACATGTTGCAACTAAGTTGCACTAAGACCCCAGAAGCGATAAGTCACTCTGCTTGATTTTCTTAGTTTATCCTAGAAAACTCACATATATATATTGTTATGTATGTTGCAATCATGTAAATGTTGCTATTACGAACACAGGTAAGGAATGGCCTGTGACCTGGTCGTAATGGGAATTGGAGTAAATAAACAGTAGTAGACTATAAAGTATATTTTGCATTCACTCACTATGGCAGAGCAGAAGCCAGAGTGAGTGCACCGTACTCAACCAGCAAGTAAACAAGTCTGCCAAAAGCTTCCCGCAAGTGAACCACGTAGCTTCAGCTTCAGCGGGCTTGTCTGTGATTGCTAAATCCAAGGAACTAATTTAACGATGGATACCCTTAGCACCCAGTTCGGTGGTTGGGAGGCAGCCTACATGGGAGTGTGACATACGCCGAATAAATTGTAACATACTCTTTGTATTCCACAGTTGCTAATATTGCAATCACGTAAACTTGTGTAACTGTACTTGTATGCAGAGTCCGAGCAGGCATACTAGTACTATCTACCTATTACAGTGTACCCTCAAAACAACAGAAAAAACTGAGAAGTGACAGGGGCATATTCTCACCTCCACCAACCAACGGGATTTTGTATAGCATCCTTGCTTAAGATTTTGCACAATCGACTCTGCTAAAAAGCAGTTGAGTTTGCCAATCCTTGGCTAGAATTATTCAAGGTATTCCTATTATGTTTTACGAGAAAGGATTCACTTATGTTTCATTCATTGACAGAACTATTAAGTACAATGATCTGACCTGCTGCCTAACTCTAGTCGAGTACTGTTGTTGGGTTAGTATGATTTCTAGTGGTGTGGCAGTTTTCTCGACGTATGAAAGAGCGCATAGTGTGCATAGGACAACGTAAACACCATTAACTATATTGGAAAGTGCACTCTTAATCCACTGTCCTAATGTTCTTGAAGACAATATTTATTTTGAGCATTTTTTAATGCATCACGCAGGCTGGATGGATACTTATTATAAGGAAAAAACCAGTATATTTTTCATGGAAAGCACTTCTCTAGGTTCAGTACTGAAGAAAGTCTTTCTGTCGGCCAACGATGCCTTCTCAACAAAATCCCTAGGATAACTCGGTTTTGTGGCTATGTTGAATGAGAGAGAGAAAGAGAGAGAGAGAGAGAGAGAGAGAGAGAGAGAGAAAGAGAGAGAGAGACGCTCTTACCAGCACCTCCCGTCTCATGGAACTAACATCCAGGAGAAATTACACTGTGACTCGACGCTATCATCCCTGCCCACAGCTTCGCCTTGAGGAGCGCGTGCTTATAAATCAACAGGGAGCTAAAAACTATTCCCCCTAGCATCTCTGGCAATGTAATGCTTCCTGAGTTAGGGTTTGGAAGGGGCATTCGTCACGTTAATTCCCGGGGCGTCATGTACCGTGCCTCTGTATGTACTGTGCAGGGTGTTATCTTGCTACTGTGTAATGTGAGGTCTGGGGAGAGAAACATGCTTCTCCCAGGACGTGAACTGTCTCCTGAAGCGAAGTGTCTTGTGGCAGTTCAATCGCGTTCAGAAGTGAACGCTGTCTGCTTTTCTTGGTCACCTCATTGCCAGACATACACCAGGATATACATATTTTCTTTATTTTTCATATCAGTGGTTGCATGTAACATTTTTTTCAAGGTTTTGTGAAACCTAACTAGATTCATCAAAGCCTAACATAATCTAACCTAACCTAACTTATAATGACATAACCTAACTTAAAATATTGAAAATAGTTGTTGTTGTGGCTGTAGTTGTTTTTATTATTGTAGTTAGTGTAGCTGTTACAGTTGTTACAGATGTTTTCTTCTTTGTCGTCGCCATAGTCGTTGTCTTCGTCTTCATCATGATCATCATGATCATCATGATCATCATGATCATCATCATTATCATCATCATTATCATCATCATCATCATCATCTTCTTCTTCTTCTTCTTCTTCTTCTTCTTCTTCTTCTTCTTCTTCTTCTTCTTCTTCTTCTTCTTCTTCTTCTTCTTCTTCTTCTTCTTCTTCTTTTTCTTCTTCATCATCAACATCTTCTTTATCTTCTACTTCTTCATGTCATTTCTAGCTCTATTTTTTATTTATTTATTTTTGCCAGCATCAGTAGCCAAAGACAGCAGGTGTGGGAGTAAGGGATCCAGGCTCTTGTTTAGCTCTTCAGTCTCTCTGTGTGGCAGTTTCTAAAAGAGATTTCAGCTCTTATTTCATTGCGTTCTTGGTTCCGTGGGCAGAACTCTATCTCGGGGTTATTAAGAAAGCTCTTTTTTTCCTGTCTCAACGTGATTCCATCTCTTCAAGAAAGTTTAATAAAAAAAACTGTTTCTTTTGGCTTTCTTTCTCTCAGATTTCTTTCACAGGCTTCTTTTATTACTCTCGCAGGGGATCTAAAACATATTTACTATTATTATTATTATCATCTTCATCATCATCATCATCATCATCATCATCATCATCATCTTCATCATAATATTATTATTATTATTATTATTATTATTATTATTATTATTATTAGTAGTAGTAGTAGTAGTAGTAGTAGTAGTAGTAGTAGTGGTATTCGTAGAGAAAATAATCCACAGTGTAGATATTTTTAGGTATTTAAGAAATCTTCTTGATGCTTATATTTTAATTAATAAAATAATTGGTTTCCAAAGGGTATGCTGCATTGATCCCGCAGCAAAAAGTGAATTTTGATAAGACTGGCAAGTGAGACAAACATGTGACACGTGATGCACACACACACGCTACAACATTTTATTGGAAACGTTTCGGTCTCGGGGTCTTGGTCACTCCAAGGTTCATGGACTCAAGACTCTCCTCGTTTTGTTTTCTCATTTCGCCAAAAAAAAAAATGCACACATTCCAACAATTTTGTTTTCTTGACTCTAGTCACTTCATAACGCGATGTTTTAATAAGTATTCATGAGGGAAAAACTTCAAGTGGTTGTTTGATTTTTTTGATGCCCTTCCTCCACCTTTCCGATTATTTTTTTTTTTTTGCTTATAACACGAGAATCCCTTATTCTATCGGATTAAATTTTTGAACACTTGTTTATGGTAAAGAGAACCAGAGACTAGGAACAACTGACATGTGCAGGTGCCCTGTGTCCAAAGTTATTGATCCCATTCCCAGCATTTTGGAGCGGCTCGGATGATTTCCAGACCGCTCGGTAGTATGGCTTCAAACGTTCTAAAACGGTGTCTCTTAACTTGACGACTGTGGAGAGTGACAGTCAAGTGGGTAGGAGCTGATCTGACAAATGTGCAAAATTGAGGGAAGTTTTTTATTCCTATTTAATTATCATGATGTTAATAAATGCGTCTACCTCTTCTGAATGAATTCATCATTTGAAGGCTGATGCATCTCTGGTCCGGTCAGTTTAGTTTGCATGTGGGCAAATTTGCCAGTGCTATAAAAAAATTTAAAACCTGGATTCGTGGAAACTTTCATCAAACTGAACTATTTTAAATAACGAAATACATTTTTTTCTTCCGTGTTTTAGAGAATTTTAAAATAAAATTGAAAAAAGTAAGGTGAAACGTTTTGAAAATTCAACTTTTTACAGTGGTTTTAAATTTCTTGAGCTGAGCGAACCCTTAAATACTGCCCGGCGTGAATTCAGAGCCGTCCATCTGTTAGCTACAGTTCCCTCATACAAATTAAGGTTTTCGTTTATAACTTCGGTCTCTGGTCATTTATTACAAGGTTAAGGTTCGTAGAGCAGTTTACAATTGCAGATGATCTCTGCTCAATTTTATGTAGACCATTCCTGAAAATGATTTCCACGAGATTGCTTGAAAGATTCTCTCTAGATCGGCATCGCAGTTTTGGGTGCCGCCCAGTAACTAACTTATATCGTTATTGGTTCGTAGGTTCGAGTCTCCTTCAGCCAGAGATCAGTGTTTGTGTATATTTCGCATGCTCTCGCGAATTCCTTGCATTGTTCAAATCTCTAGTAAGGCTGATGCATGCAGGGGATGAGATGAAAAGCTGTAAGCCTTCTCCCTGAAAGCTGGCTGCCTTGGATCAAACGTGTAGCGCATGCTACACGCCAAGGTATTGGTCCAGTGTGGGTAGATTGGTAAAGCACTGCGTACCTTGTCCTAGGGTTCGTAGGTTCGAGTCTCCTTCAGCCAGAGATCAGTGTTTATATATATATATATATATATATATATATATATATATATATATATATATATATATATATATATATATATACACTCAAAGTACACAGTACTTCAGAGTGCAGGCACTGTACTTCTCGCCTCCAGGACTCAAGTCCGACTAACCGGTTTTCCCGAATTCCTTCATAAGTGTTTCTTTGCTCACACTCCAACAGTACGTCAAGTCATTAAATCCATTTGTCTCCACTCGGTTCTATCTATCATGCTCATGCACGCTTGCTGAAAGTCTAAGCTCTTCGCACACAAAACCTCTTTTACCCCCTCCCTCCAATATTTCCTAGGATGACCCCCACTCCCACCTTCCTTCCACTACAGAGTTATATTCCCTCCAAGTAATTCTATTTCGTTCCATCCTTTCTAACTTTCTAAACCACCTCAACAACCTCTTCTCAGCCCTCTGGATAATACTTTTAGAAACCCGCACTTCCTACTAATCTCCAAATTTGAATTCTTTGCATAATATTCACACTGAACATTCCCTCACACTCAACATCTCCACTGCCTCCAACCTTTTTCTCATTGCAACATTCACTAACCTTGCTTCCCACCCATATAAGAGCGTTGACAGCACTATACTCTCATACATTCCCTCCTTTGCTTCCACGGATAACGTTCTTTGTCTCTAAAGACTCCTTAGTGCACCACTACTCACCTTGTTCCCCTCATCAGTTCTATGATTCACCTCGTCCATTTCCAAATATCTGAATACATTCACTTCCTCCATACTCTCTCCCTTCAATCTGATATTCAATGTTTCATTACCTAATTTTTTTGTTGTCCTCATCACCTTTCTCTTTCCTATGTTCACTTTTAATATCCTTCTTTTTCATGCCCTTTCAAACTCGTCTACCAACCTTTGCAATTTCTCTTCAGAATCTCCCAAAAGCACAGTGTCATCAGCAAAAAGCAACTGTGACAACTCCCACTTTGTGTCAGGTTCGTTATCTCTTAAGCCTACACCTTTTGCCAACACCTGAGCATTCACTTCTCTTACAACCTCATCCATAAATACATAGAACAACAATGGTGACATCACACATCCCTGTCTAAGGCTTACTTTTACTGGGAAATAATCTCCCTCTCTCATTCATGCTCTAACCTGAGCATCACTGTACTCATGAAACCTCTTAACTGCTTTCAGTATATACCACCTATTCCATACGCTTTGCAACATCTGCCACATTGCTCTCCTATCCATCCTATCATATGCCTTTTCCAAATCCATAAACGCAACGAAAACCTCTTTACCCTTAGCTAAACATTGTTCACCTATATGATTCGCTGTAAATACCTTAGTCTACACACCTTCCTACCCTTCCTAAAGCCTCCTTGTTGATCTGCGATCCTGCTCTCCGTCTTACTCTTAATTTCTTCAACAATAACTCTACCATATACCTTACCACGTATACTAAACTGTTTTATTCCCCTATAATTTTTACCTTTGCTTTTATACAAAAGCAAAGGCATGCTCTTTGCCAATCCCTAGGTACCTTCCCCTTTCGTACGCTTATTAAATAAAAGCACCAACCATTCCAAAACTCTAGCCATACCTGCTTTTAACATTTCTGTCTTTATTCTATCAATCTCAGCTGCTTTACCACCTTTCATTCTACTCACAGTCTCACGCACCTCCCACACACTGACATCTGGGTCTTCCTTACTCCTAAAAGATCTTATACTTCCCTGTCCAATGCACGAAATCACAGCTTCCCTATCTTCATCAATATTTGACAGTTTCTCAAAATATTCACTCCATCTTCTCGTTACCTCCAACTCTCCTCTCCTATTTTTAACTGTTAAATTCATTCGTTTCCTTGGCTTTCTCAGCTTATTAATCTCACTCCAAATCTTTTTCTTATTCTCGACAAAATTTATTGATAGCACCTCACCAACTCTCTCAATTGCTCCCCTTTTACATTATTTCACCCCTCTCTTAACCTTTCTTTTTCTCTCCATATACTCCATCATATATCATTTCTACTTTGTTAATAAACCTCTCACTTTGTCAAAAGCTCTCATAAGTTAACTTTTTCTCTCTTACTACTTTCTTTTCCTCATCATTTCACCAATTGCTCTTCTTCCCTCACGCACCCACTTTCCTGTAATCACACACTTCTGCTGAACACTCTAACACTTCATTCTTAATTTTATCCTATACCTCTTCACCCTCATTACGTATTCTCAAACTCAACCATCTTTCTTCCAATAGTTGTTTATATCTTACCCTAACCGCCTCCTCCTTTAGATGATAAACCTTCACTTATCTCTTTCTTTCTGTTTCTATTCTCCTTGTATTCCGTCTACCTTTGACTATCACTGTAGCTACAATTAAAAAATGATCTGATATAATTGTTGTCCCTCTATTAGCATGCACATCCTAAGTCTACCCATCAATGACAAACTACTGTCATCAAGTCCAATCATGTCTTATTCATCATTTTTTTTTAGGAAATCTTCATATATTTTTCCCTAAGGTTCCCCAATCCCCATTATCAATGGTTAAATATAAAAGAACACGTTACCAAGCTAGTGTGCATAAAAACAAAGAGGTTCTTTTTTAAACTAAGTCACAAAACTGAAATGAAGCTCCGTCACACGGCACTAACAATGACACAATAATGAACTCAGGCTATCTTCTTACACAAAATTGCAAGCATTAAAATTAATGTATAAACAGCTGTATGGACGTAATTGAGCTGCTGAGGCGATGCCTCATCTTCACTATGTATACAGGGATTCTAGGATGGTGGGTTCGGGCCCCTGTGGGTAGAAAGTCAGAAGTCCCCAAAGATAAGCGGATGATTGGTTAAGTAACAATGATCCCTAACTGTAGAGTGAGAAGGATTAGATAGGGAAATAAACCGGACGGGAAAGATCTGCACATATGTTCACTGATGCCGTGGTTCAAGTTGCATGAAGTACTCTCCACATATCGAACATTGCAACTTGAACACGGAAACCGATAGACAGCACCGGACCGCAGATCGCACGACTCTTCGTAAAAAAATCGGTTTATTAGTAAATGTTAGTTGATAGTGTTGCTCGCAGTAGCAATGGCGAGGGTTGGTATGGTGTAATGGTCCTTATTACAACGTATCCTCGCCCATCCTCGTCTCTCCTGTGTCTCGTGTCCATGCATCTCTCTCTCTCTCTCTCTCTCTCTCTCTCTCTCTCTCTCTCTCTGTGCATCGTACAACCCCCCTTCCAATAAAGCTGAAACCCCATCCTCATCACCACCCCAAATTTCTCCTCGTCACCGTTCCAAACTCCCCCCTCCCCTTTCAAAGCAGTGATTACCCCCTTCTCTTTGCTCCTCCCTCCCACCTCCCACACGCACCCTCCTTGCTACTGATCGATCATATATTTTATTTTTGTTTTTTTGCTGTCCTTCCCTATACCCTTTTCTCTCACTGTCTCTCTCTTCCTTTCCTACATTTCCTCTCACTTCCCTCCCGAATTCTGCATTTGCATCCCTCCTCCTTCTCCTCCTCTCCCTCCCTCTAATCCCCATCCTTCCTACCCTCCCAACTCTCACCTGCCCTACTCGGCAGTGCCAACACTCGCCAGGCCAGGAGACAATAAAAACTCAAAGTCTGCTCTGGACCTCCCTCTCAGGAAGGAGGGGGGTGCGACGGGGGCCCGAATCCTCCCCTTCCCCTTACCTGCAGCTAGCAACACCAGCCTTTGTGTGTGTGTGTGTGTGTGTGTGTGTGTGTGTGTGTGTGTGTGTGAATGAAAGAGAGAGAGAGAGAGAGAGAGAGAGAGACCGACTAAATGGCTCTGACTTTCAACTAGGTGTACTTGCTCAGTTGCATCTCTAAGGGTTGTGCTCCAGCTCTTGAAGAAGAAAAAAATCAGAGTAATCTCGCTAGAGCAATTCACAACTTGCTCACAAAATGGAAATATATCCTAGACGCACCATTATTTAGTCGATGTTTCCAACCGTCTGGCGCAATTATTTAGTCGATGTTTTGGCCAATCCTGGACCAGTGTCAAGTCAGTCAGAAAGGAAGTACCATAGTTTTACCTATACCACAGTAACATGGCCACCATTGTATCACCAGTGAGTGCATGAGGTGACAGCAGTTGTCAAGCTTAAAGTCTGTCTTGGGCAACTCTGGCACCAATATTGAATGATGAACATCCTTATCTTATGGGCTCCACACCAAAACTGGTAAAAAGGTACTTACAGAGAAAAGGAGACCTTTATTAGTACGACGTTTCGCCTGTATGATAATACCTCATTTAGGTGAAACGTCGTGCTAATGCAGGTCTTTTTGCTGTATGTTTTTACCAAATGCTGGATAATCCATACCTCATCTTCGTTAAAACTGTTGTCTCATCAGCGTCGTCAATGATAACTCTGTTACTCTGATGTCCATCATGAGTTGCCAGTGACACATCATGGAAAAGAATGATTCCATCAGCTTAATCATGTATAATATTCAAGTCATGCCTTTGGATTACTAATCCACTGCATATCTCTTTAAGTATAGATGATCTCCATGTATACACAAACCTGCTAAAGTTGTCTGACTGTTCCATTGCAGTCAGAAGATCATCACAAACTATATAAATCAACTTTGCCCTGTTTCTCGTGACAGTTAACACAACCTGTTGAGGTGGAAGAAGAGTGGGTTGATTTAGGCTGTTGGGTAAAGAAGTATTTGTATCGAAATTATCTGCAATAGCGTACATTGACCCCATTATCTGATGAACTAATTCCGCCTAGATTTTTTTCTTGCGATGCAGCCACTGTTTCTGTTGCTTTAAAAGTAAGATTTCATTATTAAAAAGGAAGATACCAAGAACAAAGAACTGTTCAATGTGGTGCTTCTTTTGAAGCATAACACTAATTCCAATTTGCAATAGGGATGGACGATTTGTGTCTGTATTTCAAATGATATTCCCAGTTCCAGTTGAATGCAATGTGTACATAAGATTGAACGATTTTCTGAAAGTAAGAGGAGTGTCACACCGAGAGCATTAATGCAGGTCTTCTTGTCTAAACAGATAGTTGTATTTCTCTGTTTTAGTTCACCAAACCTCTACTGACATTAACCTCGTAGACATAATATGACTGGAAAAACCTGAATCAGAGACATACAAATTTATCAGAATGTTTCTTCCGACTTGATAAAATATTTTTTTCGAATAACACTGATGCACCTCACTTGAAGTCCATTTCATTGATTTATTACTGCTGATGTCTTGTAAAGGCTACTTGAATGCACAATCATTATGTTTGATATCACCTCCATCAGTATTGTGAGGGAAAACTTCAATAGATAGGAGTAGAGAGGGAATATATAGTAACAATAGTTTCATTGCCGGCTACTCGTTAAGGTAGGGAAAGTCACGCTCCCGTTTTTCCCGCCTTTTCTCCCCCACCCCTAAAGTGATAGTTTGACTGTCGGCTGCTTGTTAACGTAGGGTCAGTCTAGCTCCCGCTATCCCTTCCCCTCCCTCTTCCACCCCCCCTCGAAAGGTGACGTGTGGGGTTCTGGTCAAACAGTAAATCACTCGACTCACAGCTCCCAACACTACTGTAAGTACATGCCTGCCATGTATTATAGTGGATTTATTGGTTAAAAGCTTCACTTTTGATCAATAATAAACTTAGTCTTTTCAGCCTTGCTCTATGTTGACTGTTGTAATAATCACCACATCTTTTAAGTATCAGACTTACCATGGAGAGTGATTATTTAAGCAGTGGATAACCTGTCTGTCTTTCCAGCTTGGATGTCAGAGAGGGTCACCTGGCAATCAACGAGCAGAACAGGAGAAGGACTAACGTCCAGAGACTTCTCCAGGTTGTATTGAAGTACCTGTGCACCTGTATGAAATTGCAGGACGTAACTCCACAGCATTGCAGCGGTAAAGAACCTGCTTTCCTGTCTTCGGGATAGAATACTCACTGGTATACTGTGAAGAACTAGCCAGTGGTGGTCACCAACACCTGCGACCTCCCCCCCCCCATCATCAGCAACGGCTACGATTTCAACAACAGTGTCACCAACACCAGACACCCACGTTTTATATACATTTAAATTAGCGTTGAATTCAGTTATCATTTATATTTTTCAATTTTCATTTTCTTTAATGTAAGATTAATATTTCATATTTAAGTGTTTTAAATTTTATATTTTCTATATAATAAAGTGTTTATGTTTGTCTGTTATTATTTCTTTTTCTATTCATTAATTTTCCTGAGGAGGAGCCAGCCTGGGTAATACTGTCTGAAGTTGTTACAGGGCTGAGTAAGCCTTCACAAGTATGTTTCGTTCTCTCAGCCATGATTCTCTATCGTCAACAGTCAGAGTCATCTGATGCATGCAAGTCACTGACAGCGTCTTGCGGTCTTTTCTGTCTTAACAAGGTGTACCCCACTCATCCTTTCTTCACTACAGACTTTACGAATCGAACCTCTGAAGGACTTCCTCGGCTTGTCGTTCTACAAAGAAATACTGTTTGTCACCTGGGAAGATTTCGTGAGTCATGTTTGAGTGAGATAATTTCCCCAGAGAATAGACATTGCAATTTATAGTTAAATATTTTAACCTCAGAACGGCACAGTTATTTTAGTTGTGAAAAGTCCCTTTAAAACTTTCGTAATATTTCCCAGGTCAGGCTTTCTATACTTGTTTTTGATGTATATGAAGAAACAGCGTTGGTGGTATTTCATGGTAATGTTTTCATTTTCGTACAAATGTGTGTTTTTTTTTTAGCTGCTCGTGAATGTTGTAGCCTCAGTCCCCTCAAGGAAGGTTCCTTGATGTTGGTGAGGGGCTCTTGATTTAGGGAATTAGATCTGTGCTCCAGTTCCCCGAATTAAGCCTGAATGCCTTCCACATCCCCCCCCCAGGCGCTGTATAATCCTCCGGGTTTAGCGCTTCCCCCTTGATTATAATAATAATAATGTAGCCTCAGTGTTGACTGGCAACAATGTGAGGCTCCAGTTGTAATAAGATTTCTGATATATTACTTCGCTTGAAGAAGCATCTGAAGTCATCCTTCTCTTCTTTCTAAGAGCACAAAAATTATATTTTATATGTTCTATACAAAACAAAAATTTAGGCAATAATGTTCATGTACTTCACTTTAGAATGGAGTAAAAAGAATAATAATGCTTTTATTAAAAAATATATCCAGATTTGAAGCACTGCATGTCCTGTCTCGTATTTTAGACGACACAAACCATACGACACGTTGTGCTACAACTCTCTAACTAACTCAGACTTTCTATCTTATGCTGCAGATTGACCCAGACTTATTCTAATGTTTAACAGGCTGACTAAGATTTGTGAACTTGGTCAAAAGACTGACTCAGACTTGTGATCTTGGTCAAAAGACTGTCTCAGGCTTGTGATCTTGGTCAACAGACTGACTCAGACTTGTGGCCTTGGCCAACAGACTGACTCAGACTTGTGACCATGGTCAACAGACTGACAGAGACTTGTGATTTTGGTCAACAGACTGACTCAGACTTGTGATCTTGGTTAACGGACTGACTCAGACTTGTGATCTTGGTCAACAGACTGACTCAGACTTGTGATCTTGGTCAACAGACTGACTCAGACTTGTGATCTTGGTTAACGGACTGACTCAGACTTGTGATCTTGGTCAACAGACTGACTCAGACTTGTGATCTTGGTTAACGGACTGACTCAGACTTGTGAACTTGGTTAACGGACTGACTCAGACTTGTGATTTCGGTCAACAAACTGACTCAGACTTGTGATCTTGGTCAACAGACTGACTTAGACTTGTGATCTGGGTCAACAGACTGACTCAGACTTGTGATTTCGGTCAACAAACTCATTCAGACTTGTGACCTTGGTCAACAGACTAACTCAGACTTGTGATCTTGGTCAACAGACTGACTCAGACTTGTGATCTTGGTCAACAGACTGACTCAGACTCGTGATTTCGGTCAACAAACTGACTCAGACTTGTGACCTTGGTCAACAGACTGGCTCAGACTTGTGATCTTGGTCAACAGACTGACTCAGACTTGTGATCTTGGTCAACAGACTGACTCAGACTTGTGATCTTGGTCAACAGACTGACTCAGACTTGTGATCTTGGTCAACAGACTGACTCAGACTTGTGATCTTGGTTAACGGACTGACTCAGACTTGTGATCTTGGTCAACAGACTGACTCAGACTTGTGATCTTGGTTAACGGACTGACTCAGACTTGTGATCTTGGTTAACGGACTGACTCAGGCTTGTGATCTTGGTCAACAGACTGACTCAGACTTGTGATCTTGGTCAACAGACTGACTCAGACTTGTGATCTTGGTCAACAGACTGACTCAGACTTGTGATTTCGGTCAACAAACTGACTCAGACTTGTGATCTTGGTCAACAGACTGACTCAGACTTGTGATTTCGGTCAACAAACTGATTCAGACTTGTGACCTTGGTCAACAGACTAACTCAGACTCGTGATCTTGGTCAACAGACTGACTCAGACTTGTGATCTTGGTCAACAGACTGACTCAGACTTGTGATTTCGGTCAACAAACTGACTCAGACTTGTGACCTTGGTCAACAGACTGACTCAGACTTGTGACCTTGGTCAACAGACTGACTCAGACTTGTGATCTTGGTCAACAGACTGACTCAGACTTGTAATCTTGGCCAACAAACTGACTCAGACTTGTGATCTTGTTCAACAAACTGACTCAGACTTGTGATTTCGGTCAACAGACTAACTCAGACTTGTGATCTTGGTCAACAGACTGACTCAGACTTGTGATCTTGGTCAACAGACTGACTCAGACGTGTGATTTCGGTCAACAAACTGACTCAGACTTGTGACCTTGGTCAACAGACTGACTCAGACTTGTGACCTTGGTCAACAGACTGACTCAGACTTGTAATCTTGGCCAACAAACTGACTCAGACTTGTGATCTTGTTCAACAAACTGACTCAGACTTGTGATTTCGGTCAACAGACTGACTCAGACTTGTGACCTCGATCAACAGACTGACTCAGACTTGTAATCTTGGCCAACAGACTGACTCAGACTTGTGATCTTGTTCAAGAAACTGACTCAGACTTGTGATTTCGGTCAACAGACTGACTCAGACTTGTGATTTCGGTCAACAGACTGACTCAGACTTGTGATTTCGGTCAACAGACTGACTCAGACTTGTGATTTCGGTCAACAGACTAAGGTTAAAGTTTGTCATCATGCTCATAAGATGAGATCGAAGTGGATTTAGCTGACCTCAGAGTACAGCAGAGGGAGGGAGGGTATTTTGTTTCTTAAGAAAAAACAGGAAAATTTATCCTGACACGAATGTTAGTTACATGTTGACACGGTCAGCTGAACTTCCGGTCCAGTGACCGAGGCTTTTTTGCTGGCTTACCTATCCATTCAGTGAAAATTAAAGATCCTAAGATGTAACGGTGTCTAGAGCAGATCGCAAATAACCAAGATTTTGGAAAAGGTCACTTTGATAATGGTCCAGAGCCGAACGAAACACCTAAATTTCCTCTGAAAAGCATGGATTAGTAGAGAAATTTGCTATAATAGAGAGAACCTCGAAATAAATCTACTAATAAATACGCAGTATATGTACTTCTATATAATTCAGATACTTATATAAATATTTATATACGTATACAAGTGGTGGTAGGGGGAAGAAACTACTCAATCAGTTGTGAAGAGAATTTTTAAGGTTTCTTGAGGTTTTTAAGGTTTTCCGAGGCTGAGAGTCCCCAGTTAGCGTATATCTATATATATATATATATATATATATATATATATATATATATATATATATATATATATATATAAAAATATATATAGGATGGGGTCCACCTCTGGTGTAAATTGTGGGACCCATAGCCTCGGAGAAGTGGATAAAAAGGCTTCAAGGAAGAATATTTGGATTTCTTCCTGAAGCCATTTGAATATTCCACTTCCCCTACCACCCCATATATATATATATATATATATATATATATATATATAAAATATAGAACAGAGAAGTGGCTTAAAAATTGTGTATGTATGCTGAGTCCTTGCAGAGGAAAGCAGATTGTGCACAACACTGACTCTCGGCATCCGAGGAGAGAGCCACAACTTAAGCGCATTTCCAGAATACAGTTAAGTCCCTCATAATCTCCCACTAATGGGTAAGTCGAGCTGACACTCAACAGCTGATTGGTCCTGACGACCGACGCAGTACTTGTGATTGACAACCTTCATTTATCACGATTTTTATTTACAAAAAAATATAGCTAAAAAATAAAGAGATAAAAAATAATTAATTTCGCCATCTACGTCGTATGTTTGTTAAGATATATAGAGTTTATAAACAGTTAATTTTGTTGGCGGAATCACATAAAATTAATTTTTGTTTACGATTGGAAGTGTCACTTTTTTTCGGTACCCATGTCGAAGTAATCTTCTACACTTGATCAATTCCGAGAGCAATGAATTATCGTCACTCCGCCAACGCAACAGGGATAGCTTGCAGTTTTACCAACATTCTCTCTCCCAGCATCCCTCTTTCAACCTCTTACTCTACCCCAGGCTAACTATACATTATCAACAAGCCCGGAGTATACATTTTCTACAGTCACACAACCATGTAATGTATACTCGTTTGAAAATGAAAATGTCTGTTTGTATTTGCGGTTTTTTTTTTTCCTTTGTTTTCAGTCAAGGGTGTGTTCGTGAAGGTGGTAACACTACAGCCTACCATTTTTTTTCCATGACGGTGTCTGGCAACTGTGGCGAATAGGCCGTGTAGCAAAGTTCAACGTCAGTGTTGCCAATTTGTGTAAACACGAGCGCATTTAACGCATCAATTCTTTTTCCTCCATTTTCCGGGCCAACAACTCGTTCAGTACATAATATTTTCGCGTATAGTGGTATAAAAAATATAAAACTACTCACCAGCTGGCATCCATAACTCTCTATTACAACTACGATATATTTTTCATTATTTGTTCATCAATCAATAATTCATTTGTCTCTGCTGTAGGGAAAATCTCGATATCGGGCCGGTTTTAAAGCCCATGTTTTCGAATATTTTATTAATAATTTTTTAAAATGTATAAAAAAGTGTGTGTGTGTGTGTGTGTGTGTGTGTGTGTGTGTGTGTGTGTGTGTGTGTGTGTGTGTGTGTGTGTACTCACCTAGTTGAGGTTGCGGGGGTCGAGTCCGAGCTCCTGGCCCCGCCTCTTCACTGATCGCTACTAGGTCACTCTCCCTGAGCCGTGAACTTTATCATACCTCTGCTTAAAGCTATGTATGGATCCTGCCTCCACTACATCGCTTCCCAAACTATTCCACTTACTGACTACTCTGTGGCTGAAGAAATACTTCCTAACATCCCTGTGATTCATCTGTGTCTTCAGCTTCCAACTGTGTCCCCTTGTTACTGTGTCCAATCTCTGGAACATCCTGTCTTTGTCCACCTTGTCAATTCCTCTCAGTATTTTGTATGTCGTTATCATGTGTGTATATATATGTGTGTGTGTGTGTGTGTGTGTGTGTGTATATATGTGTACGAATACAGCCTGTTCTCTAATTTGCGTAGCTACTTCCACAAGAATTGGTGAGTGAGAATTTCTGCATGAACGTAGTTTAAATAAAATAATTTTTTTATTCTCGGTTTTATATGTATGTATATATATATATATATATATATATATATATATATATATATATATATATATATATATATATATATATATATATATATATATATGTGTGTGTGTGTGTATAATATGCAAACTCATGTAGAAGATTTTATCAGGAGAGTGGTTGAACACCTGGAACGGAACAAGTATGTAAACGACGACCAGCACGGATTCATGGAAGGCAAATCCTGTGTCACAAACCTTTTGGAGTTTTATGATAAAGTAACAGAAGTAACACACGAGAGAGAGGGGTGGGTTGATTGCATCTTCTTGGACTGCAAGAAGGCCTTTGACACAGTTCCTCGCAAGAGATTAGTGCAGAAGCTAGAGGATCAGGCCCGTATGGCAGGAAGGGCACTGCAATGGATCAGAGAATACCTGACAGGGAGGCAACAACGAGTCATGGTACGCGATGAGGTATCACATTGGGCACCTGTGACGAGCGGGGTCCCACAGGGGTCGGTCCCAGGACCAGTGCTATTTTTGGTACATGTGACTGACATGATGGAACGGATGGACCCAGAAGTGTCCCTCCTCGCAGATGATGTGAAGTTACTAAGGAGAATTAAATCAGATGAGGATCAGGCAGGACTTCAAAGAGACCTGGACAGGCTGGACACCTGGTCCAGCAACTGGCTTCTCGAATTTAATCCCGCCAAATGCAAAGTCATGAAGATCGGGGAAGGGCAAAGAAGACCCCAGACAGAGTATAGGCTAGGTGGCCAAAGACTGCGTGTCTCCGGAAGCACACATCAACCAGATAACTGCTGCAGCATATGGGCGCCTGGCAATGCACGTCAGGCCCATACTGGAGTATGCCGCACAAGTCTGGAACCCACACTGGGTCAAGCACGTCAAGAAACTAGAGAAAGTACATAGTTTTGCGACAATGTTAGTTCCAGAGCTAAGGGAAATGTCTTACGAAGAAAGGTTAAGGGAAATCGGTGTGACGACACTGGAGGACAGGATTGTTAGAGGAGACACGATAACGACATGCAAAATTCTGCGTGGAATTGACAAGGTGGACACAGACAGGATGTTCCAGAAAGGGGACACAGAAGTTGAAAACTTAGATGTCTCAAAGGGATATTAGGAAGTATTTCTTCAGTCATAGTGTAGTCAGGAAGTGGAACAGTCTATCAAGTGATGTAGTGGGGGCAGAAACCATACATAGCTTTAAGACGAGGTATGATAATCTCATGGAGCAGGGAGAGAGAGGACGTAGTAGCGTTCAGAGAAGAGGCGGGGCCAGGAGCTGAGTCTCGACCCCTGCAACCACAATTAGATGAATACACACACACACACACACACACACACACACACACACACACACACACACACACACACACACACACACACACACACACACACACACACACACACACACACACACACACACACACACACACACACACACACACACACACACACACACATACTCACAAAGACAGGATGTTCCAGAGATGGGACACAGTTACAAGGGGACACAGTTGGAAGTTGAAGACACAGATGAATCACAGGGATGTTAGGAAGTATTTCTTCAGCCACAGAGTAGTCAGGAAGCGGAATAGTTTGGGAAGCGATGTAGTATAGGCAGGATCCATACATAGCTTTAAGCAGAGGTATGATAAAGCTCACGGTTCAGGGAGAGTGACCTAGTAGCGACCAGTGAAGAGGCGGGGCCAGGAGCTTGGACTCGGGATTCCCCAGTGGAAGTAGGTCCTTCCCAAAGAGATGGGTTAGTTGTAGTAGTAGTTGTCGTAGTCGTGAAGGTTATGTACATGTCCTCAGAATTAAGATTCCATGATGTTGCAGTGTCTGACAACATCATGGAATCTTAATTCTGAGGACATGTACATAACCTTCACGACTACGACAACTAACCCATCTCTTTGGGAAGGACCTACTTCCACTGGGGAATCCCGCCTACCAGTGAATATGCCCTCGTCTGCTACACCTGACGTTACTATATAAGCGCCAGGCTCCTTTCTTCTGCTTCAGAATCTCCACGACTATGGTGCTCTTTGCACCTACTCCTAGGTTGAGGGACTGATTACCTCATTTTCTGTACATAGTTCTACTGTCTTCAAGTTATGTCCTAGAATTTGTATTGATAAAGCCACTGGATGGCGAAACGTCTACAATAAAGATACCCAGATGTTGCACATGTGTCTTAATCTCATTTTGTCGGTAATATATACCTTTCGTACACAGGTCAACTATGTCTTGATAAATTTTATGCAGGACAACTATGTCTTGATAAATTTTATGCAGGACAACTATGTCTTGATAAATTTTATGCAGGACAACTATGTCTTGATAAATTTTATGCAGGACAACTATGTCTTGATAAATGTCATGCAGGACAACTATGTCTTAGCCGATATAGTTGTTAAATGTTACATTTAACCTCTACTGTTTACTGTCCTTTTCAGCATCAGTAGTTTCTCCTCCTCCTTCTTCTCCATTTCCTCGTCTTTCTCCTAGTCCTCCTCCTAGTCCTCCTCCTAGTTCTCATCTCCTTCTCCTAGCCCTCTTCTTGTCCTCTTAGTCTTCGTCTCCTACTTCTCTTCCCATTCCTCCTCCTCTTAGTCATCCTCTCCTCGTCTCCTCCACTCTCCCAGTCATCGCCAGCAACATCCCCTTCTCCTTCGCCCCCTAAGGACGTCTCAGACGGTAGCATGACGCAGCACTCTGTGATTCCTATACCGATGATTCCCCACCCTCCTGATTCCCAATCCCGATGATTCCCCACCCTCCTGATTCCCAATCTTGATGGTTCCCCACTCTCCTGATTCCCAATCCCGATGTTCCCCATTCTCCTGATTCCCAATCCCGATGATTCCACACCCTCCGGACTCCCA
>NC_091297.1:38292658-38312658 GCF_038502225.1 Cherax quadricarinatus | reverse complement strand
CTGTTCTGAGGTTTGCTAGGCGCCCATATGCTGCAGCAGTTATTTGGTTGATGTGCGCTTCAGGAGATGTGCCTGGTGTTATACTCACCCCAAGATCTTTTTCCTTGAGTGAGGTTTGTAGTCTCTGACCCCCTAGACTGTACTCCGTCTGCGGCCTTCTTTGCCCTTCCCCAATCTTCATGACTTTGCACTTGGTGGGATTGAACTCCAGGAGCCAATTGCTGGACCAGGTCTGCAGCCTGTCCAGATCCCTTTGTAGTTCTGCCTGGTCTTCGATCGAGTGAATTCTTCTCATCAACTTCACGTCATCTGCAAACAGGGACACCTCAGAGTCTATTCCTTCCGTCACGTCGTTCACAAATACCAGAAACAGCACTGGTCCTAGGACTGACCCCTGCGGGACCCCGCTGGTCACAGGTGCCCACTCTGACATCTCGCCACGTACCATGACTCGCTGCTGTCTTCCTGACAAGTATTCCCTGATCCATTGAAGTGCCTTCCCTGTTATCCCTGCTTGGTCCTCCAGTTTTTGCACCAATCTCTTGTGTAGAACTGTGTCAAACGCCTTCTTGCAGTCCAAGAAAATGCAATCCACCCACCCCTCTCTCTCTTGTCTTACTGCTGTCACCATGTCATAGAACTCCAGTAGGTTTGTGACACAGGATTTCCCGTCCCTGAAACCATGTTGGCTGCTGTTGATGAGATCATTCCTTTCTAGGTGTTCCACCACTCTTCTCCTGATAATCTTCTCCATGATTTTGCATACTATACATGTCAGTGACACTGGTCTGTAGTTTAATGCTTCATGTCTGTCTCCTTTTTTAAAGATTGGGACTACATTTGCTGTCTTCCATGCCTCAGGCAATCTCCCTGTTTCGATAGATGTATTGAATATTGTTGTTAGGGGTACACATAGCGCCTCTGCTCCCTCTCTCAATACCCATGGGGAGATGTTATCTGGCCCCATTGCCTTTGAGGTATCTAGCTCGCTCAGAAGCCTCTTCACTTCTTCCTCGGTTGTGTGCACTGTGTCCAGCACTTGGTGGTGTGCCCCACCTCTCCGTCTTTCTGGAGTCCCTTCTGTCTCCTCTGTGAACACTTCTTTGAATCTCTTGTTGAGTTCTTCACATACTTCACGGTCATTTCTTGTTGTCTCTCCTCCTTCCTTCCTTAGCCTGATTACCTGGTCCTTGACTGTTGTGTGTGTGTGTGTGGGGGTTAGGGTGTGTGTCTGTGTGTCTGTGTGTGTCTGTGTGTGCGTTTACTCACCTAGATGTGGTTGCAAGGGTCAAGTCACAGCTCCTGGCCCTACCTCTTCACTAGCCACTACTCGGTCACTCTTCCCTCTCCATGAGCTTTATCATACCTCTTCTTAAAGCTATGTATGGATCCTGCCTCCACTACATCACTTCCCAGACTATTCCACTTCCTGATAAACCTATGACTGAAGAAATACTTCCTAACATCCTTGTGATTCATCTGAGTCTTCAACTTCCAACTGTGTCCCCTTGTCGCATCTCTGGAATATCCAGTCTTTGTCCACCTTCTCGATTCTTCTCAGAATTTTATATGTCGTTATCATATCCCCCCTATCTCTCCTGTCTTCCAGTCTCGTCAGGTCGAGTTCCCTTAACCTCTCATCGTAGGACATACCCTATAGCTCCGGGGCTAGTTTTCATGCAAACCTCTGCACTTTCTCTAGTTTCCTTACATGCTTGGCTAGGTGAGGGTTCCAAATTGGCGCTGCGTACTCCAATTTGGGCCTAACGTACACAGTGTACAGGGTCCTGAATGACTCCTTATTAAGATGTCGGAATGCTGTATTTAGGTTTGCTAGGCGCCCGCATGCTGAAGCAGTTATTTGGTTGATGTGCACCTCAGGAGATGTGCCCAGTGTTATACTCACCCCAAGACTCTTCAAGTGAGGTTTGTAGTCTCTGGCCTCCTAGACTGTGCTCCGTATGTGGTCTTCTTTGCTCTTCCCCAATTTTCATGAATTTGCACTTGGCGGGGTTGAACTCCAGGAGCCAGTTGATGGATCCCTTTGTAGTTCTGACTGGTCCTCGTCCGATTGAATTCATCTCATCAACTTCACATCACCTGCAAACAGGGACAACTCGGAGTCTATTCCTTCTGTCAAGTCGTTCCCAAATACCAGAAACAGCACCAGCCCTAGGACTGATCCCTGCGGCACCCCGCTAGTTTCAGGTGCCCACTCTGACACCTTGCCACGTACGATGACTCGCTGCTGTCTTCCTGACAAGTATTCCCTGATCCATTATAGTGCCTTCCTTGTTATCCCAGCCTGGTCCTCCAGTTTTTCCACTAATCTTTTGTGTGGAACTGTGTCAAACGCCTTCTTACAGTCCAAGAAAATGCAATCTATCCACCCCTCTCTCTCTCTTGTCTTTCTGCCGTCACCCTGTCATAGAACTACAGTATGTTTGTGACACAGTATTTCCCGTTCCTGTAACCGGTGCTGGCTGTCGTTGATAAGCTCATTCCTTTCTAGGTCCTCTACCACGCTTCTCTTGATAATCTTCTCCATGACCTTGCATACTATACATGTTAGTGACACTAGTCTGTAGTTGAATGCTTTGCGTCTGTCTCCTTTTTTAAAAACTGGGACTATTTTGTTGTCTTCCATACCTCAGGTAGTCACCCTGTTTCGATAGATGTGTTGAAGATTGTTGCTAGTGGTATACATAGCTCCTCTGCTCCTTTTATAAGGACCCATGGAGATATGTTATCCGGCCCCATCGCCTTTGAGGTATCTAGCTCGCTTAGCAGCCTCTTCACTTCTTCCTCGGTTGCATGTATTGTGTCCAACACTTGATGGTGTACCCCACCTCTCCGCCTTTCTGGCGGCCCTTCTGTCTCCTCTGTGTACACTTCTTTGAATCTCATGTTGAGCTCCTCACATACTTCGCAGTGATTTCTTGTAACCTCCCCTCCTTCCTTTCTCAGCCTGATTACCTGGTCCTTGACTGTTGTTTTCCTCCTCCTCCTCCTGAGAGGAGGATGGGGTAGATGAGGAGGAAGGAGGGGACAGAGAAGGAGGGAGAGGAGGAGGGAGGTAGTTTTGTGTGCGTGTATGTGTGTGTGTGTGTGTGTGTGTGTGTGTGTGTGTGTGTGTGTGTGTGTGTGTGTGTGTGTGTGTGTGTACTCACCTAGTTGAGGTTGCAGGGGTCGAGTCCGAGCTCCTGGCCCCGCCTCTTCACTGGTCGCTATTAGGTCACTCTCCCTGAAGCGTGAGCTTTATCATACCTCTGCTTAAAGCTATGTATGGATGCTGCCTCCACTACATCGCTTCCCAAACTATTCCACTTCCTTACTACTCTATGCCTGAAGAAATACTTCCTAACATCCCTGTGATTCATCTGTGTCTTCAACTTCCAACTGTATCCCCTTGTTACTGTGTCCAATCTCTGAAACATCCTGTCTTTGTCCTCCTTGTCAATTCCTCTCAGTATTTTGTATGTCGTTATCATGTCCCCCCTATCTCTCCTGTCCTCCAGTGTCGTCAGGTTGATTTCCCTTAACCTCTCCTCGTAGGACATACCTCTTAGCTCTGGGACTAGTTTTGTTGTGTGTGTGTGTGTGTGTGTGTGTGTGTGTGTGTGTGTGTGTGTGTGTGTGTGTGTGTGTGTGTGTGTATTCACCTATTTGTACTCAACTATTTGTGGTTGCAGGGGTCGATTCATAGCTCCTGGCCCCGCCTCTTCACTGATCGCTACTAGGTCCTCTCTCTCCCTGCTCCATGAGCTTTATCAAACCTCGTCTTAAAACTATGTATGGTTCCTGCCTCCACTACGACATTTTCTAGGCTATTCCACTTCCTGACAAGTCTATGACTGAAGAAATACTTTCTAACGTCCCTTTGACTCATAGAAGCCTTCAACTTCTAATTGTAACCCCTTGTTTCTGTGTCTCATCTCTGGAACATCCTGTCTTTCTCCACCTTGTCAGTTCCGCGCAGTATTTTGTATGTCGTTATCATGTCTCCCCTGACGCTCCTGTCCTCCAGTGTCGTCAGGCCGATTTCCCTTAACTTTTCTTCGTAGGGTAATCCCCGTAGCTCTGGGACTAGTCTTCTTGCAAACCTTTGCACTTTCTCTAATTTCTTGACGTGCTTGACCAGGTGTGGATTCCAAACTGGTGCTGCATACTCCAGTATTTGTCTGACATGTATGGTGCACAGAGTCTTGAATGATTCCTTACTGAGGTATCGGAGCGCTATTCTTAGGTTTGCCAGACGCCCGTATGCTGCAGCAGTTATCTGATTGATGTGCGCTTCAAGAGATGTGCTCGGTATTATACTCACCCCCAAGATCTTTTTCCTAGAGTAAGGTTTGCAGTCTTTGGCCACCTAGATTATACTCTGTCTGCGGTCTTCTTTGCCCTTCCCCGATCTTCATGACTTTGCATTTGGCGGGGTTAAATTCAAGGAGGCAGCTGCTGGACCACGCTTCCAGCCTGTCCAGGTCTCTTTGTAGTCCTGCCTGATCCTTGACCGATTTAATTCTCCTCATTAGCTTCACATCATCTGCAAAGAAAGACACTTCTGAGTCTATCACTTCCGTTATGTCATTTACATAAACCAAAAACAGCACAGTTCACTGACCCCTGTGGAACGCCGCTCGTCACAGGCGCCCACTCTGACACCTCGCCACGTACCATGACTCGTTGTTGCCTCCCTGTCAGATATTCTCTGATCCATTGCAGTGCCTTTCCTGTTATGCGTGACTAATCCTCTAGCTTTTGTATTAACCTTTTGTGAAGAACTCTGTCGAAGGCCTTCTTGCATTCCAAGAAAATGCAGTCTGTCCACCCCTCTCTTTCGTGTTTTACTTCTGTTACCCTGTCGAAAAACTCCAGTAGGTTTGTGACACAGGATTTTCCTTCCCTGAAACCGTGCTGGTTGTCGTTAATAAGCTTGTGTCTTTCTAGGTGCTCCACCACTTTCCTCCTGATGATCTTCTCCATGACTTTGCATACTATACACGTCACTGACACAGGTCTGTAGTTTACTGCCTCGTGTCTGTCTCTTTTCTTAAAAATTGGGACTACATTTGCCACCTTCCATAACTCAGGCAGTTGCCCAGTTTCAATGGATGTGTTGAAGATTTTTGGCAGTGGCACACACAACATCTCTGCTCTCTCTCTAAGGACCCACGGAGAGTTGTTGTCTGGTCCCACCACCTTTGAGGTATCAAATTCACATAGCAGTTTTTTCACTTCCTCCTTGGTTGTGTGTATTTCATCCAGCACTTGTTCGTGTACCTCCCTATTCTGAATTCCTGGAGTGCTTCCTGTCTCCACTGTGAATACTTCTTTAAATCTCATGTTGAGCTCCTCACATACCTCTTGGTCGTTTCTTGTGAACTCCCCACCTTCCTTGCTCAGCCTGATTACCTGGTCCTTGACTGTTGTTTTCCTCTTGTTGTGGCTATACAACAGCTTCGGGTCAGACTTGACTTTCGATACTATGTCATTTTCGTATTATCGCTGTGCCTTCCTTCTTATCTGCATATTCGTTTCTAGCTCTTCGGCTAATCTCTTTATTTTCCTGGGTCCTTTTTCTTCTGTACCTTTTCCATTCTCTAGCACACTTAGTTTTCGCCTCCCTACACCTTTGGGTGAACCAAGGACTCATTCTTCCCATTATTTCTGTTTCCTTTGGGAACAAACCTCTCCTCTGCCTCCTCGCTTTATGTTGTCACACAGTCCATCTTTTTTGTTACTAGTTTTCGGCCAATTCTTTCTCGTACTGAACGTCTTGCAGGAAGTTCCTCATGCCTGCGTAGTCCCTCTTTTTGTAGTTTGGTTTTTCCCCGTCCTATTCCTGCTACCCTCTCCACTTGTAGTTCAGCTATGTAATCAAAGCGCAGAACCACATGATCACTCGCTCCAAAGGGCCTTTCGTACGTGATATCCTCGATATCCGAACTACTCAAGGTGAATACTAGGTCCAGTCTTGCTGGGTCGTCCTCACTTCTCTCTCTGGTAGTGTCTCGAACATAGTGATGCATGAGGTTGATTGAAATCACCCATAATTAGTAACTTTGGTTTCCCCATGTGAGCTCTTCTGGCCACCTCGGCTAGTGTGTCTAACATTGCTTTGTTGCTTTCGTCGAATTAATTAATTCTGCTAAAATTCGAGGCAAGATCTCCATTCCTTGGATTAAACTTGATGACTTTTCTTCTTCCATGAGCTGTATGTCACTTTCTGGTTTAGTGCTTCTCCTTGAATATTTCAGTAATAATAATAATCATAATAATAGTAATAATAATGATAATAATAATAATAATAATAATAATAATAATAATAATAATAATAATAATGACAATAATAATAATAATAATAATAATAATAATAATAATAATAGTCCATGGACTCAATAATCACTGTCAATCGGAACTCAACTTTTTTCTTATAACAGTATCATATATAATATTATATCTTTATATGAATAATATCATCTATTCTTTTTAAAACCTTTGTCGATAATTATTTTTTTTTCAGAACCGGTCTTACATGTTTAGGAACCTTCTTAAATAGATTGATATAGAAAGGCATTTTGCTAGAATTTATACGAAGATGTGGAATTGTCCTCTGGTAGTGGTCCGGCTAACTGGCTTTCTCTCAATCCCATAATAAACGTTATCTTGCTCACACTCCAACAGCGCGCCAAGTCATAAGAACTACTTGCCTCCACTCTTAGCGCTCTCTAATATGTCTCTTAGATGTTCAGTAGCCTCCCATACAAAACCTACTTTACCCTTTCCCGCAACCTTTAACAGGAAGACCCCCTACCCCGTCTTCCCTCCCCTACAGATTTATGCACCCTCCAAGTTTTCGTATTTTTCTCCATCTTCTCTGTATGTCCAACCCACCTCAGCAACCCTTTCTCAGCCCTGTGGATAAATACTTTTAGCAACCCCGCATCTCCTCCTAATCTCCAAACTACTAATTCTTTGCATAATATTTACGCCACACATTGCTTTCACACACGACATCTCCACTGCCTCCAGCCCCCTCCTAGCTGCAACGTATAAAACCCATGCTGTTAGTACCACTATCCTCTGGTACATATCCCTTTCTGTCTCTATGTATATGGTTCTTTTTCTCTACAAATGCTTCTGTACACTACTCATCTTTGTACTCTTGTCATTTTCGTGTTCACGTCATCTTTCATAGACCCCGCCTGCCGACAGGTTCATTCCCAAATATCTGAGCACATTCACTTGCAGCATACACCTTCTATCCAAGCTTTCATTATATATTTTTTATTTCCCTCATCACCTTGCTCTCTCCTATGTTCACTTCTAATTTTCTTCTGTTACATACTCTCCCAAATGTCGCACCTCCTCCTAATCTCCAAACTGCGGATTCTCTGCATTATATTTACACCACACATTGTCCTCAGACATGACATTACTGCCTCCAGCTTTCTCCTTATTGTAGCATTCACACCCATAAAAGAGCGTTGATATAACTATACATACACACACACACACACACATATATATATATAAATATATATATATATATATATATATATATATATATATATATATATATATATATATATATATATATATATATATATATATATATATATATATATATATATTTACGTATGTGAATATATGTCTATTTATTGCTACATAATACTGCCAATGGTGACCAAATTAAACACGGTCAATAATCTACTTAGCGTGTTAAATTAAACATATTATCAACCCCTTACGTGTCAGAATTTAAAAATCTTGTTTATAAGCTTATAAAAAAACTTGTCTAAGAACTTTTCGTGTCTGGAAGCCGTAGCACTGTCTTCCCTCTCTAAGCTTCACATACCACCACTTTCTTAATTAAGCTGAAATTCCAATCATCAGAGGCGGCAGCTGGGCCCTAGAGGTAATTAAATGTCGCACTTCGAATTCTTCTCTCGCTGCCCGAATTCCAAAGTTATTTCAAAGCATATCTTAACCATGGAAGTTAATTACCTGGCGTGCTCCTCAGGTCCTCCCTAGAACACCAGGAATGAATGGAAAAATAGCTGACGGTGGCGAAGAATGCTAATTAATAGGTGATTCTGAGTGCTTATGTTGATTAACACCCTGTTGCGTCATCACACTAATTGGCTCGGAGGTAAAGCTAGCCAGAGAGACCTTGTTAGAGTGTCACCTTTCTCCTCCTTTCCCACTATCCTCTCTCTCCTCATGTCCCCCCTTCCTACGACCCTTCCTTCATCACAACGCCTCCCTCCTCAAGACCCCTCCTTCCCCACAACCTCATCAAGAGTTTACTGAACTTAGTAGAAAGGTCAGGGAGGACCTGGCTCTTCCAGTGCCTTCCAGGGATTGCGTTGAGCTTATTGAACTGAGGGAGAGTATTATTTTTTCCTGATAGTATATATCTTTTCAGGCAAAGCTATCATATGGTAATGGCTTCCCAATTAACGTGGTATCGACTACCAAATATAAGGAGTATCTGGAAACAGAGAAATTCACCACCTTCATTCCCAACAGTGTAACTTGGCTTTGATATGTGGAAGGGATCCTGCCCATGATGCAGTGGTGGTTCAACATTTCTAACCCAGAGCGCAGATTCCACTCAGCTAAGCCCTCCATTTGATTCCCACTTCAAGAGTGTGAAGATTGCTGTCCCTTCCTCAGTGCACTCCTAAGTGGATTTGGCGATAGGCTGTCTAATAGAGTTTATCGTAAGTCAACTAATAAAGAGGGTTTAAAGCACTCCTACACTGACTATGATGACAAGAAACTCCGAGTTATCATTTGATTGTCTGAGGACCTACAGGTTTTGTAGCTCCGAGTACCTTGAGGAGGCTTACAACTACATTCACCGGCCTGTTTTCCAGACTACACTTCCCCTCTCATTTCACCGGTAGTTTTAGAGTTGTGTTGCCTGAGCAGCTAACTGACTGTGCATCCCATGCTAATCCTGTGAGTGGTAGCTTCCAAAAAAAAAAAGAAGAAGAGATTGCAGAGGTCACAGTCTGACTTGATTAGCTCACACCAGGTATAGTTGCTTCAAAAAAATTATATTTATCATTTAATATATTACATTATCTCCATAAAGCTGATAATATGCACAATATAGTATGGAGACAAATACTCACAAAAAATATTTTATTATTGCTAAAAGATTCATCATTATTAGGTTGTAGTCTCTTAAATAAAAGAAAAAAATCATTCATCTGATCAATGCAAAAATAATGGGTACAGTTTCATAATTTCAGATATCTTATTAATAATGAAATGTTTAGGCATATCCTGCATGGTTTGCATTTAGGTATTTTTGAAAGGTTCAGTGTTTGGATTCTCTATGATACTGTGTTCCAGTGTGTCGCTGTCCACACACACTGCATATTCTCATTGGAGAGATATTTTTAGCCTATTCTCAATATAGCAGTAACAACATCTTGCAAATGATTGACAAATGACCAGCTAGTTTCTATCTGTGCAGAGTTTCATACACAAGCATGATACATTCAGACCTCAGGAAATGGAGTAAAAGAAACCAGTTTTAATTATACTCTCTGAGGTTGTAGTTTCTACAGGTTTGAGAGCAACAAGTATATCAGCTCTCCTAACCTGACAAATCTCCGGATAGATTTGACGTTCTTCCCACCAGTAAGGTGGCCTGAAAAAATTTCAGTATCTTCCCTTAGAGTAGTTACCACCACAAATATTATTTCCATTAGGGGCTTGTCCAGCAAGAAACCCCGCAAGTGTAGTGGAAACCAACGCTGAGGTATATATCACACTTTGTGAAGGGGCGAGGAAATATATAGGACGCTTGCACACCCCTTTCGGGTATTCACCGGATTATCACTTGTTGAAATAGGTTTCTCTGTGGTTGCGTTGTTGGTTAATTGACTTTACTTGATACGTTTCGGTCATGTGACTCTGGTCATCAAATGATACATGAAATAACACAGAAAGAGGATGTCACTGGTGAAGATCACATGGCAGCAGGGAATCTGGTTGGTATAGTATCATATGTGCAAGAGTAGTTGAAATGATGTATTTGCCAGTTTCTCGTTCTGTGGCGTTGGAAGTAGCAATTAAGGATGTTTCAATACCCTTCTTAATGTTGGATTCTTTGTAGATTAATTCTGCTTTATTCCACTGCTTGCGATGTCTCTTTTTAGATCTGTGCACGACAACAAGCATTGCTGGTGCCTTCCCGATTACACGTATTTCTTTATTCTCGGACCCGTCTTGAAAGATATCTTCCCATTTCTCCTACGTATATCTTGTTGCACCCCCAGCATGGGACAGAGTACACTTCTGCTTCACCGTTGGGTTTATCAAAGGGATCTTCTTAGTGAGGTCTCTGATTGAATGCGTGGTCATGGTAGAAACGCCAATGTTGCTTCTCGAATGGGTGGTTGTAGTGATGATAAATGGGACAATTGTGCAATATTTGGGTATCTATATTCTGGAAACTTTTCGCCACACAATGGTATCTTCAGTCAATGTAGACCAAGGTGGAAGATGAGGAGTTTGAAGTAGTTTCTCAGCCTTGAGTCGATGTGTTCAATCTATCAATCTCGAAAAAAGTGCAGCATATTCACTTAGATGGGGCTTAAATACCGATGACAGATGAGGTAGAGTAGTGGTAGGTGGAGTCACCAGCGGACAAAGCCATTAGTGGAAGTAGGTCGTGTCTTTCGGTCAGAAAAAAAAATAAAAAAAAAATCCCTGCATCATGATCCCAAGATGATGCTGTGTCAGACGGGATAAGAATAAATGGTAAACCATTTAATTACATCGTGTGTTGGCCACGTTTCCTCCAGATGCAAAGAATAATGGGGTTACTGAGTGGTGGTATTGCTGGTATGATGGCATGCTTTTTTCATTATATATAGACTTTATTTTCGCTCTCTCCTGTATCTTTTGGAATGACCTAGGTCACAAAACTCAAACATATATAATGAAGTCTTCCTGTGTGTATGCACTAGTGTCCTCTCGCCTCTATTGTCGAGGTCATTATATCTTCAAAGTTAACTGAATTTGCTATAATGTACGTATCATGTATCACTTCATTTCCATAGCATCAGTCAAATTTCAAAACATCAGTCCATTCCCAAAACATCAGTCCATTCCCAAAACATCAATCCATTCCCAAAATATCAGTCCATTCCCAAATCATCAGTCCAATCCCTAAACATCAGTCCATTCCCAAAACATAGTCCATTCCCAAAACAACAGTCTATTCCCAAAATACTAGTCCATTCCCAAAATATCAGTCCATTCCCAAAACATCATTCAAGTCCCAAAATATCACCCCAGTCCCAAAAAATCACGCCAGTTCCAAAACATCACCCCAATTCCAAAACATCACGCCAGTTCCAACACATCACGCCAGTTCCAAAACATCACGCCAGTTCCAAAACATCACGCCAGTCCCAAAAATTCACACCATTAAAAAACATGACTGTGTTTCCAAAACAAATAATGATTTGTATTAAAGACTGCCTAATTCATAAGGCATTTAATTGATTAAAACAAGTTTGATGACACTCATATCAGTAAAAGTGACGTTAATCTGCCACATTCACACGCACTTCAGTGGCTCCACGAATCAAACGAATGAATTCGTAATTCGTAAAAAAAAAATCCACAAAAATGTGTATTTTTTTTTATTTCCTCTCGTGGGGTCCAACTCATTAGTCAAATTGTTGAAAGCTCATTAATTGTCCCTTTTATGCCACTAGACAAATGAGGCACCGCCCCCTTCCCCAACCTCCCCCACTTTTTCCTCAATCTCTCTCTCTCTCTCTCACCCCACCTCCTACCACGCCTTCCTCTCCCTTCACTCCCCTTCACCAGCCCACTCCTCCCTCCCCCACCCACACTCCTCCCTCCCCCACCCACACTCCTCCCTCCCCCACCCACACTCCTAACTCCCACACCCACACTTTTTGGGAGAAAAAAATTAATGTCGCTCATTGTGAAGAAAAGTTACATCTGAGAATTCTTTGTTATCGGCAAGGCGGTCCAGAAATGAAGTGTGCTTTTATTTTTGAAGTGTGTGTGTGTGTGTGTGTGTGTGTGTGTGTGTGTGTGTTTGTGTGTGAGTGTGTGTGTGTGTGTGTGTGTGTGTGTGTGTGTGTGTGTGTGTGTGTGTGTGTGTGTGTGTGTGTGTGTGTGTGTGTGTGTGTGTGTGTGTGTGTGTGTGTGTGTGTGTGTGTGTGTGTGTGTGTGTGTGTCTCAGAGCAACTTGTATATGAAATTCTATGAGACCAACTTCTTGAAGACATTCTCCCAGATAAAGCTAGTTGGTTCAGGTACGTAGATGATGTTCTTTGCCTGTGGCCGACAGATCACAACATTGATGAGTTCCTACCCAGACTACAAAACATGAAATAAACGACACTTTGCCTTTCCTAGATGTTTTAATCCATCGTATTGATAGAAAATTCAAATTTACGGTTTATAGGAAGTCCACCAATATGTCGTCATACATTCACTACTATTCCAATCATGAAACTCGGGTAAAAAGGAGTGTGTTCCTCACAGTGTTCTTGAGAGCCTTGCGCATCTGCAGTCCAGAGTACCTAGAGGACGAAATCAGCAAGATATTCGATATAGCTACAAAACTGAGATATCCTAAGGATTTTGTCGAGCAAGAAAGACTTTCTACAGGACTGAACTTAAAGAAGTGATATCTAGGAAAAATGTACTAGTTTTATCTTACAATGATAATCTGGTTTGCCTACGTGAGGCATTAAAAAAGATCAATATAAACCTTGCTTTCAAAAACACGGGGACAGTGAAACAAAGACTGATTAAAAACACACCCTCCAACAAAGTTGGTGGAGTTTATAAGGTCCCATGTACTCAGTGTCCTCTCTCATATATTGGTCAAACATGTTATTGCGACCCCTGAATGGGTCACAATGTATATAATGTATATTACCTGTTCATATAATTTTATATTGCTTATATTTGCGATATTAGCTAAATCGTAAATATATTGATTTATATTATTATTTGACTTAGTTATATTATTAGGTAGGATGTAACATTTATATATTATTCAGTGCTCATAGTTCGAGTGTTAAGTAGGGTGACAGCATTATCTAACTACTGTGTTTATCGCTCTGCTCGTTTTGCTGCCTGCTTCTGTGTTGCCGACAGTCCACGGAGAGACACGTGATCAGGGTGGGGTGATCACACCTCACCTGGAGTAGAATCTGCCTGGCCTGCGCTCGTTCTTGTCTGTTTGACATGCCTTCCAACAAGACGTCCCTCTCTAGCTCTCCCTTGTGGGCCCTTGTTGGAAGATCGTCTCTGTCGCTTTCTTGTTCTTAGTTCTGTTTAACTCTGTTCACAGAGCATGGTCTACACTTAGTGATTTTCGACGTTGTACTGAGGTTGTGTGTCGCATAGACACTGTGAGAAACTCAGGTCCTGAGCTGTAGCTTTTAAACTAATTTGTACTGGTATCTGTGTACTGTCACAGTCGGAGATTTTCTAATGCTGAACTTAGATTCAGTAGTATGGGAGTTTTGTGACTTTTGTGGAGGATATGCAGATGGTCCCTACTTAGTGTCGTTATATTATCTTCTTGTTCCCGATTCTGTGTCGCTGTTGCTTGTTATATTGCTGTTCGGCTTATCAGTCGTTTTATTGTTCAAGCAAGCTGTACTGATTGCCAGATTGGTCAAGAAGTTAGTTATTGTGATAACTTTTAGCCAGTCACTGGTTAAGTCTAGTCGAGTCTTGAGACATAGCGAACTACTTAGAACACTTACACACATACACACAAACTTTCTTGTATATATTTGTATTATGTTATTAAATGTTAACAATGTACCAGACGGTACTTAAAAGCCATAAAGATGTGATATGTGCCTTCAACACAATACTACTGTACACGAGAGAAGTGTAGCAACTTGTATCCTATATTATATTCAATTGATTACTTTAATTTACTTTGATATTATACGCATAGACGACTTTGTTATTAATAAACTTTTTAAATTTTAATTTCTTTAGTTAGTAGCCTAAGAGGTGTAATCCTGAAGCACTATTGAATCTTACTAAATTCTAATGGATAATTGGACAAGGATACTGACTACTTGTTACAAAAACCCAGTAACAGGCTGGATGCTAGAAGGGCAGTCCTTTCTAGTATTCACTGGAGATCTCTATCATTATTAGATATCGCGTTTTTTGTAACACATGTAAATTTCTGTAAACCAGAATAGCCCAACATAAATAGTCAGGACAGGGCAGGAGTCGAACGCTGTCTTTAACCACGTTAGTGCATGTAATCAGCCACCGGCGTGAGATGCTGTCCAGATTATTGTACCAAACATTTCTGTCATGGAGAGAAACATATTTGAATCTTCCCTCTTGAAACATGAAAGGAATATAGTATATAACTCAGATTATGGGTTATACAAGCTTGATAGCTACTTAGTATAGTCTATTGTACACAATCTTAAACAACAATTCTATATAAAATCACGCGTTTTGCTGTTACTGTACCACACATTCACAGGTACACAAGATTACGGGATAACATAAGTAGTGGGGTTAAAGGGTATTAGAAGGAGAAATTTGAATCATAGAAGTATTATCGGAATGGTATAGAAGATTCTCAAGTAAGGCATAATAACTGACACTGAGTAGGACAGTAGATAATATTTAAGAAGGGATACTTCTGAGTACCCCTGGGAACATTCCAGTACCTCAGAGGAGAACATTTAAATGGACAAAGAGCATATTCTATTCCTTTCTTTTATTAATTAAAAAGGTTATACAGAATAACAGAATCCTTATATACAGTATCCAATGAGACAAATATTTTCTCAAGTGACATGACCTGTTCTAAGCGGTTAGAAAAAGCTTAGGGCTAGGTATCATATCTTCTAATTTCATAATACTTGAATACTCAGAATGTGGGGACCGTTGGTCCCCACATTCTGAGAGAATATATATATATATATATATATATATATATATATATATATATATATATATATATATATATATATATATATATATATATATGTATATATATATATATATATATATATATATATATATATATATATATATATATATATATATATATATATATATATATATATATATATATATATATATATATATATGTCGTGCCTAATAGGTATAACTTGCGATTTTCGCGTAAATAGCACAGCTCTTCTTGTCGATTAAGGCAAGCAAATATTTGTGAATACCGCAAAAATCATTTTGAACCTAACGGAAAAAATGTATTTCATTGTGTACGGCTATTATTAAATTATTCTAAACGTATGTAAAATATATTTAGCTGTATTAAGCTAAATTAAATTGCGCTTGTTATAATGAGGTTAGGTAAGTTTTCTAAGGTTCTTTTGGTACAAAATTATTAATTTTTACATTAACATAAATGGAAAAATATATCTTAAAAAGTATAAGAGAAAATTTTTGGAAATAATTTTAAATGAGTTCTTGCTAACTGACCAGTTTTACCTTTTCGCCACGACATATATATATATATATATATATATATATATATATATATATATATATATATATATATATATATATATATATATACATATATATATATTAGAGGAAATTAGGAGAAGGTGTTGAGTTAATAAAAGTATTAGTCAGAGGGCTGAAGAGGGGTTGTTGAGATGGTTTGGTCATTTAGAGAGAATGGATCAGAGTAGAATGACATGGAAACCGTATAAATATGTAGGGAAAGGAAGGCGGGTAGGTGTCGTCCTCGAGAAGGTTGGAGGGAGGGGTAAAAGAGGTTTCGTGGACGAGGGGCTTGGACTTCAAGCGTGCGTGAGCGTGTTAGATAGGAGTGAATGGAGATGAATAGTATTTGGGACCTGACGAGCTGTTGGAGTGTGAGCAGGGTAATATTTAGTGAAGGGATTCAGGGAAACCGGTTATTTTTTCATAGCCGGACTTGAGTCCTGGAAATGGGAAGTACAATGCCTGCACTCTAAAGGAGGGGTTTGGGATATTGTCAGTTTGGAGAGATATATTATATTATACGAATATGCTTCTGAACTGTTGTGTTCTGAGAACCTCTGCAAAAACAGTGATTGTGTGAGTGAGGTGAAAGTGTTGAATGATGATGAAAGTATTTTCTTTTTGGGGATTTTCTTTCTTTTGGGTCACCCTACCTCGGTGGGAGACGGCCGACTTGTTAATTATATATATATATATATATATATATATATATATATATATATATATATATATATATATATATATATATATATATATATATATATATATATATATATATATATATATATATATGAGAGAGAGAGAGACAGACAGAGACAGAAATTTACCACAAGAGGATTAGTTTTGTCACTGCATTCACCACACTTCCTCAATCTTAAATAGACAGTAATCAAAAAATTAAATAAATAAACTTACATGATAGAAGCTAAACCAACTCAGATTCGTGATCAGTTAATCAAAGTTAGTTTGTAACAACCAATCTGGTGTCTGAACTGGATAAAAAAGTTAATTTTTGTTAGCTAGTGTTATCGCATGGACAGACACTCTATATTTAATAACTTACTCTAGCATAGCAGAGCAAAAGTATCATAAACTTTTCTCTTCTGACAATATACAGTCAACGCCCACCATGGAAATATAAACACTTAAGCAGTATAATGTGATTCTTTATAGATAATGTTTCGCCCACACAGTGGGGTTTATCAAGTCACAAACAGTGACTTGATAAAGCAGTGTTTCTCGATTCTTACGAATCGAGGAACACTGCAGAAGGTCTACTCGTATACTTTTCCAATCTCTTTTAAAAGGTAGCCAAGTTGTTAGACTGTCACTCTACTCGGAAGATTGTCACATGCAGCTTTCTCCACCTGACCCAGCATTCTCATCCTATAAATACTAACGTACGTTTCACCCAGGTAGATCTGTTTGTGTCTTGATAAAGCCCACTGTGTGGGCGAAACGTTGTCAATAAAGGATCACATTATACTGCTTATATTTATATTTCCATTGTGTCGGTTTTTTGTACCATTTATTTCCAACGCCCACCATACTTTTTTTTTTCTCGGGGGATGAAGATCACATAAATTATTCTCCTATTTATGACACATACTTAACCAGAACATTGTAAATATATATAATGGATTATACTATAATACGTTTTAGGTTTCAGACGAAAATTTTATACCTCCTAAACCACTATATAAGTATATCAGCAAATTTGCACCTATGTGCCTTACCTTGTAGGGTGTCATCTTTCTCATTAAATGCATCAACGTTCTAAATTTGGAATCGATTACAAAAAAAAAAGCATTCTCCAGTTACTAAATGGAAATCAGTAATACAATTTGCTTAATAAAATTAGTAAATTAGGATTTGTCCAGTCCGAAAACGGCGTGGAACTTTCTTTGAGCAACACACACCAGCACTTAAAGTTTGAAGTCTATCAGAGAAAATTCTCTCAAGTTATCACATGGAATCCGACGATTTCCTGTTTTACAGCTACGTTAGCATTTTCCAAAATTTTCACCTTCACAGCCTAAACTTATAGTTTAGCCCTTATAAGACACATCAGACCCTGAGGGCTGAAGCTTTTCAGTTAAGACATAGTCAAAAAGTTTCAAGTGGAATTTTTTCTACACTATTCAAAAAAATAAAAATGGTAAATTGGCACCTGTGCACTCTTATAACAAGTGCTACTTTCTAAGCAGGACACATCGGTATTCAGTTATACCGGTGTTCAGTGTCTGAAGGCGAACAAATGAGGTTTTCTTAAGTTATCGTTTGGCAGTCAAAATTGAGAATGGCTATGTAATATTGACCAGGGACCTGCACATGCCAGCGATTCAATGAATCTTTCCCTAGTTACAGTACGCGATTCTCGAAAATTTGATGGCAATCAGATGATGCGTTGTCAATAAGAAACCTTGGAAGAGGGAAAAAAATAATCAGATAACCACAGTGAGGTATCCAGTCGGGGATACCAAATAATAAAAGCGATGCTCAGACGGTGCCGATAGTGACCTTGCTGACATTGAAGCCTAGGTTGACCAGGGAGGAATTATCAGATATAATTATGGCCAGAAGCATAGTTACAAACATCTTCTAAATTGCATCGAGCCTTAAGCATCCGAGTTCTGAGTCTTGTTAAACCAGTTCTGAGTATAGTTCCAGCAGAGATGAGTCTTGCTCCAGCAATTCTAAGTCCGTTCCAGCAAATCTGAGTTTCGTTCTGCAGTTCAGTGTCACTCCAGCCGTTCCGAGTCTTGTTCCATCAGTTCCGAGCCTTGTAGAAATTCTGAATATAATTCTAGCACTCATAGCCTTACTCAGCTATTCTGAATCTTGCCACAGCAATTCAAACTTTTACTCATTCTAGGTCTCTTTTTAGCAGTTCTGAGTCTCGTTTCAGTTACAAACCTAGTTCCAGCAGTCTCGAGTCTCAAATCACACGGGTTCGAGCCCCAGCCGTTCTATGATTTGTTTGTAATCGTGTTATTAAGATTTCCTGAGTTCCAAGTCTGTGCAGCACACTATCTCTCGCTCCAGCAGTCATTTGTTTTGTCTCAGAACTTTAATCTCCGGCTGAAGAAACAGAGAGTATTTCAACACCGTGCAAGCCTGAAACCTGAGAAAACGGAGGCGAATATGGCGACTGAGGTTCTGCTCAACTCCTCCGTTATTTAAAGTAAGTGTAACAAAAGAAAAGAAGAGATGAGCTAGTAATAAATTCAGAGAGCACGTACAGACAAAGGACGGCACCTGATTGCCTTGAGGTTGCCAGCCAGAGTCTGGGAAAGCATGTGAATATATGTGACGAGACTCTTGATTACGTTGTAACGGAAACACTGCAAGAGCAAGTGAAGATACTGAATGATCTTAGAATATCGTTTCAGTGGAAACACTGCAACGACAGACGAAGGTACCGGAAGATACCAGGATTTCTTTGCCAGGGATGAATATCCCTGACAACGCAGGCTAAGATATAAACAGAAAATGAAAAATGTTAGATCAAATGAAGGAGGTACAAGCTCAATTCATTCAAGTTCAAATTCAAAGTTTATTCTCTATAAGGATTACAATGCTGAGTTTACAGAATTTGGTTATTGTGTGGTTTACATGTAGTAAAATAATAATTACAGAGTGTACCACTAGAACACCTAGCATGGCTAGGCATTTCGGGCAGACAAATTAAATCTTAAGTTTAAAATATTACAAGATTATGAGGTAAGTTGGTATTATGGCTAAGTGACTAAATACTAGTTTGTGAGTTTAGCAATGTGAATGCTTTTGTTTTGGCACTATACATAGTTTCAGTATTGGAGTATCACAGGCCAACTTATGACTAGTTAAGATTCATTATTTTGAGATAGAGATTGATATTTCTGTTTATGGTCAAGTGGGTGAGTGAGTGTAAGTGTGAACCACCAGGTGGTATTCGTGTAATTAGTTGACAGGGTGTATCAGGGAGATAAGATGTTTTCTGATGGTAGTTTTGAAGGTGATGAATGTGTATGCAGTTTTAGAATTTTCAGGTAGGGTGTTCCAGATTTTAGGGCCTTTGACATACATTGAATTTTTGTAAAGGTTTAGTCGGACACGGGGAATGTCATAGAGATGTTTGTGTCTGGTGTTGTGCCTGTGGGTTCTGTCGCAACTATCAAGAAAGCGTTTTAGGTCAAGGTTAATATTGGAATTTAAGGTCCTGTAGATGTAGATTGCACAGTAGTAAGTGTGGATGTACTGAACAGGGAGTAAGTTTAGATCTATGAAGAGTGGAGGGGGGGGGGGTGTTGCCAGGGATGGGATTTAGTTATTATTCTTACTGCGGCTTTTTGTTGGGTTATTATTGGCTTTAGGTGTGTTGCTGCAGTTGAACCCCAAGCACAGATAGCAAAGGTGAGGTATGGATATATAAGTGAATGGTATAGTGACAGAAGGACAGTTTGCGGTACGTAGTA
>NC_091297.1:38260158-38287658 GCF_038502225.1 Cherax quadricarinatus | reverse complement strand
ACCTCAACACATCTAGGCAGAAAGGATATTTTTGCCGTTTATGATTTTTTCCCCCATAATCTTGTTGGGCCAAAAATATAGAACGGGAACTCTTAAGAATAATTTGCGAGTATAATATTCATAAGATTCGTGTCGGCTTGTGGTAATGAAAATAAATATTGTTTATATATACGAGGAAATGGCGTTCGTGAGTTATACATTATACAATGATTAAAGTATACTGTTGGAATATTGTTATTAAGACGCAATGTGCAGAATAAGTTTTTATCTGGACAACGTTTCGTCCCGAGTGGAGCTTCACGAAGTCATTACCTAATAAAGCTCTACAGTGTAGAGCTTCACTACGTCTACAACGATGTCCCAATAAAATCTTGCTCTACACATGATTGCCCAAACACGTATATATTCATTACGTCTATGAATCCTATTATCATTTTGATATGGAGGCGCTAAACTCGTAGGAGAAGCCTCCAGTGATCCCAGGAAGAGGAGAACAGCTCCAAACCCTAATTAAATCAAGAGCCTCTCTCATACCATCAAGAGCCTCATAATTGCGGCTCCTGATCCTTTACCGAACAAGTTTGTCTCACATCCATTATCCCCCATTACTTAACCCTTTTTTTTAATATCTATTAAAAATCTAATAGCAGTTTTTATAGAGGTCATATTGATTATTGATGTATAATGATATGTAATGGTAAAGATGGTAGGTAATGGTGTGAGATTACCCATGTCATGGTAGACATGATAAATAATGGTGTGAGATTCCCGGTGTCATAGTAGACATGGTAGGTAATGGTGTAAGATTCTTCATGTTATGGTAGCCATGGTTGGTAACTTAGTATTGGTCCAGGACCTGCCTAAGCCTCATAATGTACCAAGAACCTGATGTAATCTGATAATTGTCCAGAGACCTGCCGAAACCTGACAATATTAGGTCCAGAGACCTGCTGAAACCTGATAATGGTTCATGGGCCTGCCAAACCTGATAATGGTTCAGGGACCTGCCGAAACCTGATAATGGTTCATGGACCTGCTGAAACCTGATAATAGTTCAGGGACCTGCTGAAACCTGATAATGGTTCAGGGACCTGCCGAAACCTGATAATGGTTCTTGGACCTCCCGAAACCTGATAATGGTTCATGGACCTGCCGAAACCTGATAATGGTTCAGGGACCTGCCGAAACCTGATAATGGTTCTTGGACCTCCCGAAACCTGATAATGGTTCTTGGACCTCCCGAAACCTGATAATGGTTCAGGGACCTGCCGAAACCTGATAATGGTTCATGGACCTGCTGAAACCTGATAATGGTTCAGGGACCTGCTGAAACCTGATAATGGTTCAGGGACCTGCCGAAACTTGATAATGGTTCAGGGACCTGCCGAAACCTGATAAGGGTTCATGGACCTGCTGAAACCTGATAATGGTTCAGGGACGGACCGAAACCTGATAATGGTTCAGGGACGGACCGAAACCTGATAATGGTTCATGGACCTGCCGAAACCTGATAATGGTTCAGGGACGGACCGAAACCTGATAATGGTTCATGGACCTGCCGAAACCTGATAATGGTTCAGGGACGGACCGAAACCTGATAATGGTTCAGGGACGGACCGAAACCTGATAATGGTTCAGGGACGGACCGAAACCTGATAATGGTTCAGGGACGGACCGAAACCTGATAATGGTTCAGGGACGGACCGAAACCTGATAATGGTTCAGGGACGGACCGAAACCTGATAATGGTTCAGGGACGGACCGAAACCTGATAATGGTTCAGGGACGGACCGAAACCTGATAATGGTTCAGGGACGGACCGAAACCTGATAATGGTTCATGGACCTGCCGAAACCTGATAATGGTTCATGGACCTGCCGAAACCTGATAATGGTTCAGGGACGGACCGAAACCTGATAATGGTTCAGGGACCTGCCGAAACCTGATAATGGTTCATGGACCTGCCGAAACCTGATAATGGTTCAGGGACCTGCTGAAACCTGATAATGGTTCAGGGACCTGCTGAAACCTGATAATGGTTCAGGGACCTGCTGAAACCTGATAATGGTTCAGGGACCTGCCGAAACCTGATAATGGTTCAGGGACCTGCCGAAACCTGATAATGGTTCAGGGACCTGCTGAAACCTGATAATGGTTCAGGGACCTGCCGAAACCTGATAATGGTTCATGGACCTGCCGAAACCTGATAATGGTTCATGGACCTGCCGAAACCTGATAATGGTTCAGGGACGGACCGAAACCTGATAATGGTTCAGGGACGGACCGAAACACCTTCTAAGGTTTCATCTCTTAATCGTGAATCATATACACCTTATATATTTATACAATAAATAAATAATTTCTCCATATACATCATATATATTATCTGTCATACACATTCCATTAACTATAAAGGGAATCTGTTTATTTGCCGATCACTTATTTGCATTTATATAGTTATCCTTAGTCGTTTTCATCTTCGTCTTCCTCTTCTTCTTCTTCTTCTTCTTCGTCTTCTTCTTCTTCTTCTTCTTCTTCTTCTTCTTCTTCTTCTTATTATTATTATTATTATTATTATTATTATTATTATTATTATTATTATTATTATTATTATTATTATTATTATTATTATTATTATTATTATTATTATTATTATTATTATTATTATTATTGTTGTTGTTGTTGTTGTTGTTGTTGTTGTTGTTGTTGTTGTTGTTGTTGCTGGGATGAGGAGATGGAGGTAGGAAGGGGAGATGGGGTGGAAAGGAGTGGGAGAGGGAGGGTGGGTGTGTAAGGAGATGGCAGGTTTGAATAGAGTGAGGGGGGAAAAAGGGAGAAGTGAGGTGTCACTGAAAGGAAGGTGAAGGAACCTAAGAGCTGCTGGAAGTTGATATCCTTGGTGTGAAATTTGACTCAAAACTGACCATGAAGAACCACGTTGTAAATTTTGCAAACAAGGCGGCCAGGAAGCTTACAGCATTCCGCCGTATCTAGCATCTGCTTGACAGTAGGGGTTGCAAGATTCTGTACGAGGCACAAGTACGCTCACACCTTGAGTATGCTCCACTTTCTTGGTTTACCTGCCTCCCCTCTCATCTGCGACTGCTTGACAGAGTAGAGAACAGAGCAAGACGTCTCATCTCTCGCCTGGACCCATCCTGGATCTGTCATTTCAGCAGAGCCTTCAACACAGGAGGGATGTGGGTGGCCTTACTGTTATGTACAAGACCAATATTGTCAAAGTAGCACACTTGGATCCACTTTGAGGAAAACGAGAAGCAAGCTTCTATACCACAAGACGGGCAGAAAGCAGCAACTTCACTCTGGCTGTACCCTTCTCCAGAACATCACTCCATCTGAGAATATTTATTCCCAGGACGACTCGAGTCTGGCAGGTATTGTATACCTGTCGGTATTGTATACCTGTCTTGCACAACTTGTCAGGCACTGCAACATCATGGAATCTTGGTTCAGAGGACATATACATCACCTTCTTCACAGCTACTGCAACTAACCCATCAATTTGGGTAGGACCTACTTACACTGGGGAATTCCGCCTACCAGTGACTATGCCCTCGTCTGCTACACGTCCCTTTCACTGACGCCTATATAAGCGCCAGTCTCCTTGCCTGTGCTTCAGAATCTCTACAACCACGGTGCTCTAAACACCACCTGCAAGGCTGAGGGACTGATTACCTCATCTTTTGTATATAGTTCTTCTGATTTCTTATTATGTCCAAGAATATGTATTGATAAAGCCACTGGATGGCGAAACATCTACAATATAGATAACCAGATGTTGCACAAGTGTCTTAACTTTCATCAGGGGTATTTTGCACCGTTTGACAACCACTTGTTTTCGTAGGGAGTGATTAATGTCGGCAGATTTGGGACCAATTCCTACAGGATTTTCGAGATGAACATTATGATATATCTTTCTTACCTAAGGGAAATACTGATATAGGAAATGAACATAGAAAGTAAAACACAAAAGAATGTACGAAGCAGGTAAATGCATAAGGTATGAATGAACGCAGTGATCACAAGAGGAATACATAAAGTTAACAAATAAGGTTTACATGAAAGAAGTAATCATCACGTAGTTAGATTGGAGTTTACCTGGAGTTTACCTGGAGAGAGTTCCGGGGGTCAACGCCCCCGCTGCCCGGTCTGTGACCAGGCCTCCTGGTGGATCAGAGCCTGATCAACCAGGCTGTTACTGCTGGCTGCACGCAATCCAACGTACGAGTCACAGCCCGGCTGGTCAGGTACCGACTTTAGGTTAGACTGGTTAGGTTAGATTACAAAAGGTTAAGTTGAGTTAGGTTACATCATGTATGATGTTGTATCATCGAGAGTCAGGAAAAGAGAATGAGATAGATAGATAGATAGATAGATAGATAGAGAGAGAGAGAGAGAGAGAGAGAGAGAGAGAGAGAGAGAGAGAGAGAGAGAGAGAGAGAGAGAGAGATGGAGTGATGGTGGCTCGGGAGGTTGGTTGTAAGAGAAGATGGGAGAGGAGCAGCGGTGGGGAGAGTGAAGGAAGGAGACGAAGGAGGGTAACAAGGGGAGAGGGAGGGTAGTAACACAATTTGTCCTCGTCTTCAAAGAGTTTCCTTCAGGTCCTACAAGAGAGGGTGTCTCGGCCCCGCCTCCCCATTTTCTTCACACACACACTAAAGCTAACTTCGTTCTGCTGGCGACCAAATATTTTTTTACGACGTGCGGCGAATTTTTCCATGCAAATGAGGGAGAGGACTAGAGAAAAGATGGGGAATGGAGAGAGAGAGAGAGAGAGAGAGAGAGAGGAGGGGGGGGGAGACCCACCATCCCCTTGCAAGTTGAATATTAAAATGAAAGCGCTGGCAAAAGGTTTGCTTAATTTAAGATCTCAGATGTTGTTTTTGAATTTTTTCTCCCTCTGGAGGTCGTGTTGACACACTGTGGCACTCTGGAAGGAATCTTAATAAGGCTCGAGTACCTGTGCCTCTGAACCCTGGCACCCCTGATGGCACTGCTGAACCCTGACACCCCTGATGGCACTGCTGAACCATGGCACCCCTGATGGCATTTTTCAATCCTGTCCCTTCTATGGCACTTCTGAAACTTGGCACCCCCAAGGGAACCCATGACTCCTGGTAACCCTGATGACGCTGCTGAGCCATGGTACTCCTGATGGCAGCCCTGAGTCTTGGCGCCTCTGATGGCATTGCTGAACCTTGGCACTTCTGATGGCTTCCCTGAGCCTTGGCACCCTTGATGGCACACAAAATCCTTAGGATCGTTGATGGCACTCGTGAAGTTGAGCACCCATGCAAGTGTAGGTCTTTCTTATAATAATAATAATAATAATAATAATAATAATAATAATAATAATAATAATAATAATAATAATAGTAATAATAATAATAATAATAATATTATTATTATTATTATTATTATTATTATTATTATTATTATTATTATTATTATTATTATTATTATTAATCATCCTTATCATTATTAGCATCATTATCACCACCACCTCCATCATCATCACCCCAGCATCATTATCACCACCACCATCCTCTTCACCACCACCAGCATCACCACCACCTACCTGGACGGTATTCCGGAGATCAACGCCCCTGCGGCCCTGTCCATGACCAGGCCTCCCGGTGGATCAGGGCCTGAACAACCAGGCTGTTACTGCTAGTCGCACGTAGTCTAATGTACGAACCACAGTCCGGCTGATCTGGCACTGACTTTAAGTATCTGTCCAGCTCCCTCTTGAAGGCAGCCAGGGGTCTATTGGTAATTCCCCTTATGCATGGTAGGAGGCTGTTGAAAAGTCTTGGGATCCGGACACTTTCATGTGTTTTCTCTAAGTATAACAGTTGTGCCCCTACTTTTCATTGGGGGTATTTTGCACCGCCTGTCTAGTTTTTTGCTTTCGTAGGGAGTGATTTCTGTGTGCAGATTCGGGACCATGCCTTCTAGGGTTTTCCAAGTGTAGATTATATCTCTCTCGCCTGCGCTCCAGCGAGTACAAGTCAAGTGCTTCCAAGCGTTCCCAGTAGTTGAGGTATTTGATGGAGCTTATATGGGCAGTAAAAGTTTTCTGTACACTCTCTACACTGTAATTTCACCTGCTTTGAATGGAAATGTTAATGTACAGCAGTGATCCAGGCTAGAGAAAACAAATGATTTTAAAAGGATTATCATTGGCTTTGCATCTCTTGTTCTGAATGTTCTCATTATCCATTCAATCATTTTCCTCACAGATGTGATAGTGGCACTGTTACGATCTTTGAAAGTAAGATCCTCAGACATTACCACTCCCAGGTCCTTCACATTACTTTTCCGCTCTATTGTGTGATTATAGCTTGTAGTATGCTCAGTTCTAGTTACTATCTCTCCCCAGTTCTCCACCATCGTCGTGATCACCACTATCATCATCATCATCAACACCACCACCATCATCACCACAACCAACATCATCAACACCACCACCATCACCACCATCATCACTATCACCATCATTACCATCACCACCATCATCATCACCATCACCACCATCATCAGCACCATCACCATCATTCACTATCACCTCCATCACCACCGTCATCATCATCACCATCACAACCAGCATCAATATCACCATCACCATCACCACCACCATCATCATCACCTTCACCACCATCATCATCACTATCATCCTCATCATCAACACCACCACCATCATCACCATCACTACCATTACCACCACCATCATCATCACCATCACAACCACTATAATCACGATCATCACAACCATCCCCACCACCACCATCGTCATCACCATCACCACCACCACCATCGTCATCACCACCATCATCGTCATCACCATCACCACCATCATCATCACCATCACCACCATCATCATTACCACAACCATCATCACCATCACCACCACCATCATCATCACCTTCATCACCATCATCATCAGCATCACCACATCATCAACACCACCACCATCATCGCCATCACTACCATTACCACCACCATCATCACTATCACTACCACCATAATCACCATCATCATCACCACCACCATCATCACCACCATCATCATCACCATCACCACCATCATCACCACCATCACCACCACCACCACCATCATCATCACCCTCACCACCATCATCATCACCACCACCACCACCACCATCATAACCATCACCACCATCAACACCACCACAATCACCACCATCAACACCACCATCATCACCATCACCACCATCACCATAATCATCACCACCATCAACACCACCACCATCAACACTGCTTCCATCATCACCATCACCACTAGCATCAATATCACCACCATCATCATCACCATCACCACCAGCATCAATATCACCACCATCATCATCACCTTCACCACAATCATCACCATCGTCAACACCACCACCATCATCACCATCACTACCGTTACCACCACCATCATCATCACCACCACCACCACCATAATCACCATCATCACCACCATCATCATCACCATCACAACCATCAACACCACCACCATCGCCAACATCAACACCACCACCATCACCATCACCATCATCGTTATAACCATCACCACCATCAACACCACAACCATCACAACCATCATCAATACCATCACCACCACCATCTACACCACCACAATCTTCACAATCACCATCATCATCACCATCACCACCATCATCATCACCACCACCACCATCATCATCATCATCACCACCACCACCACCACCATCATTTTCACCACCACCATCATCACACCAGCATCACCACCATCACCTCCACCACGATCATCATCACCATCACCACAAACATCATCACCACCACCATCATCACCATCATCATCACAACCATCATCACCACCATCATCATCACACCATCACCATCTACACCACCACCATCACCACCATCAACATCATCAACACCACCACCATCACCACCATCATCTTTACCATCACCATCATCATCATTACCATCATCACCATCATCATCACCATCATCACAATTAACACCACCACCATCATCACCACCATCATGGCCACCATCATGGCCACCATCACCACCATCACCATCAACACCACCACCATCACCATCATCATCACAGCCATCATCATCACAGCCATCATCACTATCAGCACCACCACCATCAACACCATCAACACCACCACCACCACCACCACCACCACCACCACCATCATCATCATCTTTACCATCACCACCATCATCATTGCCATTACCCCATCATCATCACAATTAACACCACCACCATCATCACCACCATCATGGCCACCATCATGGCCACCATCACCACCATCATCACCACCATCATCATTATCACCACCATCGCGACCATCACCATCAACACGACCATCATCATCACCACCATCATCATCACCATCATCACAATTAACACCACCACCATCATCACCACCATCATCACCACCGTCTCCACCACCATCATCATCACCACTATCATCACCACCATCATCATCACCACATCACAATTAACACCACTACCATCACCATCATCATCACCACCATCACCACCACTATCATCACCACCGTCTCCACCACCATCATCTTCACCATTATCACAATTAACACCACCACCATCATCACCACCATCACCACCGCCATCATCACCACCATCATGGCCACCATCATGGCCACCATCACCACCATCACCACCACCAACACCACCATCATCACCACCACCATCATCATCACCATCATCACCACCACCATCATCACCATCATCATGGCCACCATCATCACCACCACCATCATCACCACCACCACCACCATCATCACCACCATCATCGACACCACCATCATCATCACCATCATCACCATCGTCACCATCATCATCACCACCATCATGGCCACCATCGCCACCTTCACCCCCACCACACCACCATCACCACCATCACCACCATCATGGCCACCATCACCACCATCACCAGCACCACCATCATCACCACCATCAACAAGGCACATGCAGTGCTGGTTCATATATTTCCTTAAAGTCGATATTCACAAAAAAATCACCACTTTCACAGAGTCACTGCTGTATTATACACAACAGCAGCCGGTAATTTATGAGCCTTTTCTATGGCTCTATATACAATAGATTTTTTTTTATTATATATAAAAGTGTTTGCCTTGGGTCAACTTTCTTCCCTTGAGTCCGTACGGACTTTCTTTCTTTCGCTTTGTATCGGACTTCCTTTCTTTCATTTTTTACACTTTCTTCCCTGGAGTTCGTACTGACTGGACTTTCTCATTTATGACGTTAGTCATTCAAGATTATTTATGCGGATTATTTATGCGGGACGATGAGTAATACCTATGGTAGGTCAAGAAGGTCAGGGAAGAGTCGTCGGTAAGGAGGGGTGAGAGTGTGGGGGAGGTGGGATCAGGTGAGGGGAGACGGAGTAGGAAGGCTTGAGAGAGGGGAGATAAGGTATGAGGAGGGGGTCATATGACGAGGTTGAGGCATGGAGGGGAAGGGGTTGAGGCGTGGTCAGATAATGGGTTAAAGCAGGGGGTAGAGGGGAGGGGTTTTGGCAGGAACCAGAGAGGGGAACAAGCAGTTTCTCAAGCAGCAGACGTAATTTAATGATTACCTCAATTCACCTTATTGATCAAGACGTTGGCCTGGTTGGTGGGTATTGATCTGTCTCAGGTGGTGTAACAACCACACTACTTCTGTTTAATCATCTTTTATCCTATTTGTATGTGTGCTTGTGTTCACCCTCTGCTCCTTAGCCGAGCTCCAGCTCCTGGGCCTATCTCCAGCTTCTGTGCCCCTCATCTTCGTGTTCCTCTAACCGTTGTGGATCTTCTCTAGCCTCTGAGTTCTATTATGCATAGTTTTAAATCTAGAAATGGTTATTGGCTCGATAGCTAGTTCCGGATCATCACTACTCCCACAATGAAACACTTTTTTAGTGTCCCTTTGGCTCACGTGAGTATTAAATTTATGTATCCCTTCTTTTTCCTTCCAATGTCGAAGAGCTGAGCACTATTTTCTAGTGTCTACTGCACTGTGGTCATGAATCCTTAACTTTTTTCTCTATTGATAACTGATTCAGCTTTCCTTAATTCTGCATAGTTGATGTGTTTCCACTCCTGGAACTATTTGGTAGTAAACTTATCTAAATTATAATACCTCTTTACGTGTTTAGGTAAATGAGGGAATTATTGGTGATGTAGACTCGATTAATGATCTTAAGTCCTGAATGATTAATGGGCGAAGTTACCGAAGGAAATTCTTATATTTACTAACCTTCCATGTGTTGCTGCTGTCGTCCAGTGTGTGTGTGTGTGTGTGTGTGTGTGTGTGTGTGTGTGTGTGTGTGTGTGTGCACTCACTAATTTGTGGTTGTAGGGGTCGAGACATAGCTCCTGGCCCAGCCTCCTCACTGGTCGCTACTAGGTCCTCTCTCTCCCTGCTCCATGAGCTTTATCATACCTCGTCTTAAAACTATGTATGGTTCCTTCCTCCATTACCTTACTTGCCAGACTATTCCGCTTCCTGACAACTCCGTGACTAAAAAAATACTCCCTAGCATCTCTTTGACTCATGTGAATCTTCAACTTCCACTTGTGACCCCTTGTTTCTAGGTCCCATCTCTGGAACATCCTGGTTTTGTCCACCTTGTCAATTCCTCGCAGTATTTTGTATGTTATCATGTCTCCCCTAACCCTCCTGTCCTCCAGTGTCGTCAGGCCGATTTCCCTTAACTTTTCTTCGTAGGACATTTCCCTTAGCTCTGGAACTAGCCTTGTTGCTGACCTTTGCACTTTCTCTAATTTCTTGACGTGTTTGACCAGGTGTGGGTTCCAAACTGGTGCTGCATACTCCAGTATGGGCCTTACGTACACGATGTACAGAGTTTTGAACGATTCCTTACCGAGATATTGGAACTGTATTCTCAGGTTTGCCAGGCACCCATATGCTGCATCAGTTAGCTGGCTGATATGCGCCTCAGGAGATGTGCTCGGTACTATATTCACCCCAAGATCCTTTTCCTTGTATGAGGTTTGCAGTCTCTGGCCACCTAGCCTATACTCTGTCCGCGATCTTCTTTTGCCCTTCCCCGATTTTCATGACTTTTCATTTGGCGAGGTTAAATTCGAGGAGCCAGTTGCTGGACCAAACTTCCAGCCTGTTCAGGTCTCTGTAGTCCTGGCTGTTCCTCGTCCGATTTAATTCTCCTCATTAACTTCACATCATCTGCAAACAGGGACACTTCTGAGTCTATTCCTTCCGTCATGTCATTCAAATATAACAAAAATAGCACTGGTCCTAGGACTGACCCTTGTGGAACCCCGCTCGTCACAGGCACCCACTCTGATACTTCGTCACGTATCATGACTCGTTGTTGCCTCTCTGCCAGGTATTCTCTGATCAATTGCAGTTCCCTTCCTGTTATACGTGCCTGATCCTCTAGCTTTTGTACTAATCTCTTGTGAAGAACTGTGTCCACGGTCTTTCTGCAGTCCAAGAAAATGCAATCTACTCATCCCTCTCTCTCGTGTCTTACTTCTGTTACTCTGTCATAAAACTCCAGTAGCTTTGTGACACAGGATTTGACTTCCATAAATCCGTGCTGGTTGTTATTTATAAGCTTGTTCCGTTCTAGGTGATCCACCCCTCTCCACCTGATAATGTTCTCCATGACTTTGCATACTATACACGTCAGTGATACTGGTGTATAGTTTAATGCCTCGTGTCTGTCTCCTTTTTTGAAAATGGGTACTACATTTTCCGTCTTCCATACCTCATGTAGTTGCCCAGTTTCAATGGATGTGTTGACCCACGAAGAGATGTCCGGTCCCACCACCTTTGAGGTATCAAGGCCACTTAATAACCTCTTCACCTCCTCCTCGGTTGTGTTTCGTCCAACACTTGTTGGTACATCCCTTGTTGGAGTACCCCTCTGTTCTGACTTCCCAGAGTCCTTTCTGTCTCCACTGTAAATACTTCCTTTAATCTCATGTTGAGGTCCTCACATACTTCTTGGTGGTTTCTTGTGAGCTCCCCACCTTCTTTCCTCAGCCTGATTACCTGGTCTTTGACTGTTGTCTTCCTCCTGATGTGGCTATACAACAGGTTCGGGTCAAACTAGACTTTTGATGCTATGTCGCTTTCGTACTGTCGCTGGGCCTTCCTCATTATCTGTGCATACTCGTTTCTGGCTCTTCGGTTAATGTCTTCATTATCCATAGTCCTTTGTCTTATGTACTTTTTCCTTTCTCTAGTGCACCCATTTTTTTGCCTCCCTACATCTTTGGGTAAACCAAGGACTCGTTCTGGCCTTCCCATTATTTTTATTGCCCTTGGGAACAAACCTTTCCTCTGCCTCCTGGCATTTTGTTGTCACGTAGTCCATAAATTCTCTTTCCCAATGAACTTCCTGCAGGAAGTTTCTCATATCTGTGTAGTCTCCCGTTTTGTAGTTTGGCTTTTCCCATACTACTTCTGTTACTCTCTCCACTTGCAACTCTACTATGAATTCAAAGCTCAGAACCACGTGATCACTAGCTCCAAGGGGCCTTTCATATGTGATGTACTCAGTGTCCAAGCTACTCAGGGTGAACCCAAGGTCCAGGCCTGCTGATTCATCCTCCCCTCTCTCTCTGGTAGTGTCCTTAACATGTTGATGCATGACGTTTTCCAGTACAACATCCATCATCTTTTCACTCCATGTTTCGGGACCCCATGTGGCTCCATGTTTTCCCCAGTCAATCTCCATGTGATTGAAATCCCCTATAACTAGTAACTTTGCTCTACCCGTGTGAGCTCTTCTGGCAACCTCAGCTAGTGTGTCCTCCGTTGCTCTGTTGTTCTATTCATATTCTTCTCTCGGCCTCTTGCAGTTCTGCGGCGGGTTATACATGACTGCAATGACTGCCATATGTCTCCCAGACTGGATTGTACCTACTATGTAATCCCTTTCGCCAGTTTCGTCCATTCCTTCCATTTCCTCAAATCCCCATCGGTTTTTAATTAGCAGTGCAACTCCTCCCCCCCTGTGCTCTTTTTATCTTTCCTCAGTGTGTGTGTGTGTGTGTGTGTGTGTGTGCACTCACTTATTTGTGATTACAGGGGTCGACTCGTAGCTCCTGGCCGCGCCTCTTAGCTGGTCTTTACTTGGTCCATTCTCTCCCTGCTCCAATAGGTTTATCGTACCTTGTGTGTGTGTGTGTGTGTGTGTGTGTGTGTATCAAGAGATTCGTTCTGTATATTGTCTACTCCAGGATTATGTTTTTGTCTGATTTTTGTTCCTATTTATCTCCCAGACATTGCATTGTTTATTGCATCCTTTTCCCGACTCCTACCTTCACCAGTTTGCATTAATAGTCTTGAATCCACTAACTACTTGCTAGCTCATTTACGCAGTAGGTCCATATTTTCTAGCCTTTTTTTGGGGGTAGAGGGGAGATATTCCTCATCAACTTTGCACCAACGGATTTAAATTAGAAAACTTTAGATTTCGAAATGACGTTGGTAAGTGCTGGTTTTCAGATAGTTGTCGATACGTGGAACAATCTGTCTAGTAGGGTAATAGATACTAAAATCTTGGGTACCTTTGCACTATGGGTAAACATCACCATAATGGCTTTTCTCTCCTCGGGAAGATTATTTATATTTCTTGATTACTACTGGCCCAATGAAGGCTTTAAGGGAATTCATAATTTTATTTTACATGTGGGTTACGGTACCACCTCTTCTCCCTCTATCGTAACCTCTAATAATCTTAGATATAGTTATACTCTTACTGTATCTTCCTCTCTCTCTCTCTCTCTTACATCAGTGAAAAAAAATGTCTTCAGATCGAAGCTCAGTATTTAGAGTTCCATGATATCTTTGACTCGAGAAGTTTTTCGACGTCTTGGTGCGTCAGGTCCACAACGAAAGGTTTTACGCTTTCTCAATTTATATCACAGAAGTCACTGTTGGTTCTAGTGGCAGTGTTGCAGTTATCTATTCTTAAGCCTTTTTATTTCTTCCATTATTTTTTCATTGCAATTGTTTCGCGAGTGAGAAAAAACTTATGAATAAATATTTATGCACTTTCGAGTACCTCATATTTCCAAATGCATATTTTATGCATATGGTGACCTCTCTGTCGCTTCCGCATTGCAATTTGATGCATATATTTAGTATTTCATATATACATGTATTAAAATTATGTATGGACCTGCGTGAGTATGATTATGTATTTACACTGGTTGAAGGGCTTAAGTGTCTATTGGTGATTTTTTCTGCCGCTCTCAATGGCAAAAAACATTCATAAAAATATTTTTCGAAATTTTACACTATGCAAGGTTTATCGTTTGCTTAAAAAAAGGAAAACATGGAGCCTTCAATATAGCAGTCATTCACTTTTGTGTCGCATTAACACAAGAACATAAGAATGGAGGAACTGCAGAAGGTCTACTGGCCCATACAAGGCAGGACCTTAATAAAACCACCACTGCCTAAAGCTACCCAAGAATTTACTCCCGTACCCACGACAACAATCACACCCAGCATAAAGCTACCCAAGAATTTACTCCCGTACCCACGACAACAATCACACCCAGCATAAAGCTACCCAAGAATTTACTCCCGTACCCACGACACCAATCACACCCAGCATAAAGCTACCCAAGAATTTACTCTCGTACCCACGACAACAATCACACCCAGCATAAAGCTACCCAAGAATTTACTCCCGTACCCACGACAACAATCACACCCAGCATAAAGCTACCCAAGAATTTACTCCCGTACCCACGACAACAATCACACCCAGCATAAAGCTACCCAAGAATTTACTCTCGTACCCACGACAACAATCACACCCAGCATAAAGCTACCCAAGAATTTACTCCCGTACCCACGACAACAATCACACCCAGCATAAAGCTACCCAAGAATTTACTCCCGTACCCACGACAACAATCACACCCAGCATAAAGCTACCCAAGAATTTACTCTCGTACCCACGACAACAATCACACCCAGCATAAAGCTACCCAAGAATTTACTCCCGTACCCACGACAACAATCACACCCAGCATAAAGCTACCCAAGAATTTACTCTCGTACCCACGACAACAATCACACCCAGCATAAAGCTACCCAAGAATTTACTCCCGTACCCACGACAACAATCACACCCAGCATAAAGCTACCCAAGAATTTACTCTCGTACCCACGACAACAATCACACCCAGCATAAAGCTACCCAAGAATTTACTCCCGTACCCACGACAACAATCACACCCAGCATAAAGCTACCCAAGAATTTACTCTCGTACCCACGACAACAATCACACCCAGCATAAAGCTACCCAAGAATTTACTCCCGTACCCATGACAACAATCACACCCAGCATAAAGCTACCCAAGAATTTACTCTCGTACCCACGACAACAATCACACCCAGCATAAAGCTACCCAAGAATTTACTCTCGTACCCACGACAACAATCACACCCAGCATAAAGCTACCCAAGAATTTACTCCCGTACCCACGACAACAATCACACCCAGCATAAAGCTACCCAAGAATTTACTCCCGTACCCACGACAACAATCACACCCAGCATAAAGCTACCCAAGAATTTACTCCCGTACCCACGACAACAATCACACCCAGCATAAAGCTACCCAAGAATTTACTCTCGTACCCACGACAACAATCACACCCAGCATAAAGCTACCCAAGAATTTACTCCCGTACCCACGACAACAATCACACCCAGCATAAAGCTACCCAGGTTCCTAACCTCTGTTGCATTGTTTGACATAATTGTTTGACATCATTGTTTGACATAATTGTTTGACATCATTGTTTGACATCATTGCTTGACATCATTGTTTGACATCATTGTTTGACATCATTGCTCTTTATTATTATACATTATTACAATTTAATAGTTTTATTTATAAAAAGAGTTATTTTACAGCTCTATATATGAATATTAAAATGTTATACAATACCGACACGTTAATAAGTAAGACACATGTGCAAGAATTAGGCATCTTTATTTCGAAATGTTTCGTCTACACAGTAGGTTTCTTCAGTCTTGTACAGAAGAGTGATGTAAACACGAGATGTAAACACGAGGCCATCAGTCCTGATGGACCACCTCAACATTACGTCTTCAAGGGTGATGAACTCATGGCATCGTCTTTACATCTCTACTACTTCTGCTCACTCTTCTGTACAAGACTGAAGAAGCCTACTATGTAGGCGAAACGTTTCGGAATAAAGATTCCTAACCGTTGCACATGTGTCTTACTTATCAACCTGTCGGTATTGTATACCATATTAATATTCATTCTGTCAGACATTGCAACACAATGGTATCTTGAGGTGCAGAAAACACCCTGGACATCTTTTTGAAGTGGGAATGGTTGGATATGAGAGGGACTTGATCTCTCAGTGATTACATACTTTGAGAAATAGTGTGGTGATACTGACAAGATGTGGAAAGAGACACTTATGTACAGTTCAGGAAACGTTTCTCCACGAGTGACTTATTCAGTCCTAATACAGAGAAAACTAAGAAAACGACTATATATAATGTTAGGTAAGACACATATGCAACGGTTAGGTATCTTTAGGCGAAACGTTTCGAAATAAAGATACCTAACTGTTGCATATGTGTCTTACCTAACAACCTGTCGGTATTTTATACCATTTTAATATTCACTATACACAGTGGCAAGAGTCAGGTGGAGTGTCGCGTGGGTAGAGGTAGTAGTGGTAGTAGTAGTAGTAGTAGCAGTAGTAGTAGTAGTAGTAGTAGTAGTAGTAGTAGTAGTAGTAATAATAATAGTAGTAGTGGTGGTGGTGGTGGTGGTGGTAGTAGTAGTAGTAGTAGTGGTAGAACTAATGTAGTGAGACGGGTTGGGTTAGAGAAGGACCTGTTGACATGTTACAGTGGTTTCCAGATTGGGTAATATCCTGTTGATTAACAGTTCTGAGATACTGTAACTACCGGACTTTTGATGGACAATGTTACTGACAGCAATAAGGGCAGCTTCTGTACACTTTCGCCGTCTTAAACGTCTTCTTTAATCACTAGTCTAGCCTCAGATAAAAAAAACACACACACAAGCTTTTAAATCTCTGCACCAAATTCACCTTAAACCAGGAAATAATAGAACCTACAAGACTGGAGAATACACTGGACCTCATCTTCACTAACAATGATGATCTGATACGAAATATTACTATATCAAAAACAATATACTCAGATCACAACATAATAGAGGTTCAGACATGTATGCGTGGGGCCCCAAACCGACAAAATGGGATCAGTCACGAGAGAGCCTTCACAATATTCAACTTCAATAACAAAAACATATGGTGGGGCCAAGTAAACCAGGTTCTAAATTATATAAACTGGGAAGACAGCCTAAGTAACACCGATCCAAACCTATGTCTAAAACAAATTAACTCTGTGGCACTCGAGATGCCACAGAGTTAAGGAAAAGGAGAAGCTGTAAACTAGAAAGAGAAAGGTGCTTCCTATACAGGCGAAGGCAAAGAATAACAGAGCGGCTAAAGAGGCCAATATATCTGTAATACGTAGGGAGACACTGGTCAGAGAAATGGCAAACATCGAACTGAAGCTAAAGGAATCATACAGGAGTCAAGAAACGCGGGAAGAACTAAAAGCCATATGTGAAATTGAAAGAAACCCAAAATATTTCTTTTCTTATGACAAATCAAAATGGAGAACAACATCTAGTACTGGCCACTACCTAACTGAGATGGGTCCTACACAGATGACAGCAAGGAAATGAATGAGCTATTCAAGTCCCAATATGACTCTGTTTTTAGTGAGCCGCTAACCAGACTGAGAGTCGAAGACTTAAATGAATTTTTTATAAGAGAGACAGACTTTGGTAGACTCGAACCTATCTGATATTACCATGACGCCAAATAACTTCGAAAAGGCGATAAATGACATGCCCATGCACTCTGCCCCAGACCCATATTCACGGAACTCCGTGATCATCAAGAATTACAAGAAGCCCCTATTATGGGCTTTAAACATCCTACGGAGAGGGAGCATGGACACAGGGGTCGTCCTACAGATGATAAAAACAACAGACATAGCCCCACTCCACAAAAGGGGCAGCAAAGCAATAGCAAAGAACTACAGACCGAAAGTGCTAACCTCCAATATCATAAAAATCTTTGAAAGGGTTCTAAGAAGCAAGATCGCCACCCATCTAAATACCCATCAGTTACACAACCCAGTGCAACATGGGTTTAGAGCAGGTCGCTCCTGTCTGTCCCAACTACTGGACCACTATGACATGGTCCTGGATGCACCAGAAGACAAACAAAATGCAGATGTTGTATACACAGACTTTGCAAAAGCCTTTGACAAGTGTGACCACGGTGTAATAGCGCACAGAATGCGTGATAAAGGAATAACAGGAAAAGTTGGTAGATGGATCTATAATTTCCTGTCAAGCAGAACACAAAGAGTACTAGTAAACAGAGCAGTCTGAGGTGGCTGCGGTGAAAAGCTCTGTTCCACAAGGCAGAGTACTCGCTCCAGCCCTGTTCCTCATCCTCATATCCGACACAGACAGGATGTAAGCCACAGCACCGTGTCTTCCTTTGCAGATGACACCCGAATTTGCATGACAGTGTCCTCCATTGAAGACACCCCAAGACTCCAAGCGGACATCAACCAAATCTTTAAATGGGCCGCAGAAAACAATGTGAAGTTCAATGATGAGAAATTTCAATTACTTCGATAAGGAAAACGTGAGGAAATTAAAACTATATCAGAGTATAAAACAAATTCCAACCACACAATAGAGCGAGAAACTAATGTAAAAGACCTGGGAGAGATCATGTTAGAGGATCTTATCTTCAAAGACAATAACATTGTATCAATCGCAACTGCCAGAAAAATGACAGAATGGAGAATGAAAACCTTCAAAACCAGGGATGCAAAACCCATGATGACACACTTCAGGTCACTAGTTCTATCTAGGCTGGAATATTGCTGCACACTAACAGCACCTTTCAAGGCAGATGAAATTGTTGACCTAGAAAGTGTACAGAGAACCTTCACGGCACGCGTAACTGCGATAAAACACCTCAGTTACTGGGAACGCTTGAAGTTCCTCAACCTGTACTCCCTAGAACGCAGGCAGGAGAGATATATATGATTATATACACTTGGAAAATCCTAGTGCGATTAGTACCAAACTTACACACGAAAATCACTCCCTAAGAAAGCAAAAGACTCGGCAGACGATGCAACATCCCCCCCCCCATTGAAAAGCAGGGTTGCCACTAGCACGATTAGACACAACACAATAAGTGTCAGGGGCTCAAGAATGCTCAACTGCCTCCCAGCATACATAAGGGGGATTACCGAGAGACCCCTGGCTGTCTTCAAGAAGGCACTGAACAGGCCGGGCTGTGGTTCGTACGTCGGGTTGCGTGCGGCCAACAGCAACAGCCTGGCTGATCAGGCCCTGATCCACCATGAGGCCTGATCACAGACCGGGCCGTGGGGCGTTGATTCCTGATACCTTCTCCAGGTATACTCCATTTATATACTGAGTTTCATGAAGTGTCCAACATCGTCCCAATGTTGAACATTCGCGTTTTTACGGTCATCATTGCTGCAAGTATTTTTGTGTTCTCTGATCCTAATGTCCAATGATCTGGCTGCTTCCCACCACATATACTTTGTCACGCCCCCCACATGGTATAGTGTCTGCTCCTGCACTTTTGCCAGAATCATTCTTTTTTTTTTTTTTACCAGGTTTCTAATAGAAGTTGCAAAATTTTTTGAAACGTTAGTTGCAACGTTGCTGACCGGGAAAACGATGTAACTTGGAGGCTTTTCTTCAACTTGATTGGTGTTGGTCTTGTTGAGGATACATGTCGCACGTTTCCTGCAGTCACGTATGAAGTGTAGGGGAAAGTGTAGTGAACTAAAAGAATGGGTGATGTATGTGCATTCTTCTTCGAGGAACTGCTGACTGAAAATTCTGTATGCCCACAGAAAGAAGTTCAACTACCCCTCTTAGTTCTGGTGTTATGGTGAGAGAAGAAATGTAGGTAGGTTTACGATAGACTTTACAAGAAAATGTTTTCCTATTCACTGAGGATATCGAATCAAGTGAGAACCAAAAATAACGGATTTAAATAAGATAAATTTAGATTTAGGAAGGACGTAGGTAAGTGCTGATTTTCAAACAGAGTTGTCGATACGTGGAATAATCTGCCTAGTATGATAATGGAAGTTAAAACCTTCGGTAGCTTTAAAAAGAGATTAAGACAAATTTATGAGTGAGAAGGACTGGGTTTAAATATGAAAATGATATACAATACCGACAGGTTGATAAGACACATATGCAACAGTTAATTATCTTTATTCCGAAACGTTTCACCTACATACTAGGCTTCTTCAGTCGAGTACAGAAGAGCTAGCAGATGCAGTAGAGACGTGAAGACAATGTAATCAATCCAGCACATTTGAAGACGTTGTTTTGAGGCGGTCAGTCCCTCAGCCTGGAGAAGAGTTTTATTACATAATCTGGAACAATGTGAAGTTGAAGAGACAGTGTGGTGACGTGTAGCTTGCTTTGTCAGGACGTGATTAGTGTGCTCTCCGCTCTTAGCTACCTGAGATTGTGATGATGGCTTCTCTAAACTAGGAGCAGTTATATCTCCAGCTTAAGGCAGAGTTAACGGAAGCAATAAGAGAAATTTAAGTACTAAAGGGCATGCATAAGGATTATTCCCGGAACAACATCGTCGATGAGATATATGGTTTTGGAAACCGAAAAGTTGAAGATTGAGACACTTGTGCAACATATGGGAATCTATATTATGGAAACGTTTCGCCACACAGTGGCTTCCTTGGCCCAGTACAAAGCAGAAAGGTGTAAGGAGAGGAGTTTGAGGTAATCAGTCCCTCAGCCTGGAATCGATGTGTTCAGTCCATCACTCTTGTAGAAAGTACAGCATAGGGCCGGAGAAGTGGCTTTTATACTGTAGTCAGGTGAGTGGAAGCAGGAGGAGGCGGGATCACAGTGGTACCATCCACTAGGGTAAGTAGATCTTCGTCCAAAGGTTGGACAAGTGTTGAAGAATTCCTTGTCTCAAGTTCCCATGATGTTGCAGTGTCTGACAGATGTGATAAATGGATTTGAAAACCAACAAGTTGAAATTGAGAAACTTATGCAACATATGGGAATCTTTATTGAGGAAACGTTTCGCCAGTGTCTAACTGATGAAATAAATGATTTTCAAAACCATTTATCACATCTGTCAGACACTGCAACAACATGGGATCTTGATACAAAGAATTCTTCAATACGTGTCCAACCATAGGACGAAGACCTACTTACTCTAGTGGATGGTTCCACTGTGATCCCGCCTCCTCCTGCTTCCACTCACCTGACTACAGTATATAAGCCACTTCTCTGGCCCTATGCTGTACTTTCTACAAGATTGATGGACTGAACCATACCACGGGCGGGATTGACCCCGCGGTCAGAGAGTCTCAAAACTTCAGACAGTCGCGTTAGCCACATGGACTGAACACATCGACTCCATGCTGAGGGACCGATTACCTCAAACTCCTCCTCTCCTTACACTTTTCTACTTTGTATTAAACTGATGAAGCCACTGTGTGGCGAAACGTTTCTTCAATAAAGATTCCCATATGTTGCATAAGTGTCTCAATCTTCAACTTGTAGGTTTTCAAAACCATTTATCACAGCATGTACAGCATTTAGAAAACTGTCATATTGATAGCTCCCTTCGTTACTCCAATCCACAGATTATAAGTGTTCTCTAAGCCCATTGTAATTTTCTAAGCAAAAATCTGGGACTGTTACTGAGTTATCCCTACTATCATACTTCTATTCAGTGTTAAAGATAATTGAATTGTGGTCGCTTGCGCCACGTTCATCTGTAATTTCTAAATTATTAATAAGGGTTTCTTTGTTTGCCAGAACCAAGTCAAGCAGATTGTTTCCCCGTGTAGGTTCTGTCACAAACTGCTTCAAGAAAACAATCCTGAACTACCTCTAAGAAATCGTTAGATTCTAAATTCCCAGTCAAGGAATTCCAATCAATCTGACTAAAGTTAAAGTCCCTTAGAATTACTACGTTATCGTGCCTTGTGGTCTTAACAATTTTCCCCCAAAGTAGTCTTCTTTGGCTCCTATCTAAGTTTGGGGGACGGTATATGACGGCTAAAATCAATTTATCATGCCCCTCTGAAAATTCTATCCAGACAGACTCTGTATGTGTTATTTCAGATTTTATACCCGTTTTTTATGCAACAGTTCAAGCGATCTCGCACACCCCCCTTCCCGATACTTCTATCTACTTGGAACAATTTAAAACCCTGAATGTGACATTCAACAGGCATGTCCCTATTTTTCCTATTAAACCACGTCTCAGTTATGGCAAATACATCAGTGTTACCCGCACTTGCATCTAATCTCAACTCGTCCATTTTATTCCTAGCACTACGACTATTGGTATAAGTTTAAAGACCCTCCTTTCTCTTTTCCCTTTCTGCTCGTTTCTGTTTGTCCACTATACCTATTTCTGTCCTTGTCACCTAGTGCCACTGGCTTTCCAATATCCACCTCATTCTTCTTATTACTGGTTCCCCTAAAACTCACATTATTACTACACTGGGACTTCAGTGTTTTCCCCCAAAAACCCATACTATTATTTCTAGTTTAAAGCCTTTACAGCTCCCTCCACTGCATTAGCCAGTGCCTCCACCCCAGACCTAGAAAAGTGAAGCTCACTTCTCGCTGTCCTCGGAGTGGAGCCAAGTGTGGTAATTTGACAATATTGGCCATGTACATATCTGTCCAGGCTGGGTCCAGGCGAAAGATTAGTTGATGAGTTGTCTTGTTCTGTTCTGTCAAGAAGTTTCTCTCTGTGTGTCTGTCTGTCTGTCTGTCTCTCTCTCTCTCTCTCTCTCTCTCTCTCTCTCTGTCTGTCTGTCTGTCTGTCTGTCTCTCTCTCTCTCTCTCTGTCTCTCTCTGTCTCTCTCTCTCTCTCTCTCTCTCTCTCTCTCTCTCTCTCTCTCTCTCTCTCTCTCTCTCTCTCTCTCTCTCTCTCTCTCTCTCTCTCTCTCTCTCACTCTCCCCATGCAATCCATATTTTCATTTGTTTTTGTTCGCGGTTCCCTTACTCCCTCTTCTCTTTCCTTTCATTCAGGACCTTCACACGCACATTGTGAGTTCCCTGATTTTCTTCCTTTTTTGTGTGCAACTATGTGCGATCCCTGTCCCTACGTCCCAGAAAATTTCTCGACCCTCACAGTAAGCACTGCACATCCCTAGGTCCGTCTGTGCATACACACCTTACTGTGTACACAGTATACATCTTTGTGTGCACACCCATTTCTATGTGCACACTTTTTTGTGGTTGTACGTGAATGGCATACAGTACCAACTAGATGACAGTTAGACACATGTGCAACATCTGGGTATCATTATTGTAGACGTTTAGCCATCCAGTGGCTTTATCAATACAAATTCAAGGACATAATTGGAAGACAGAAGAACTTTTTACAAAAGATGAGGTAATCAATCCCTCAACCTTGGAGCTGACGTGAAGAGCACGACTGAAGATACCCAGATGTTGCACATGTGCCTAATTTTCGTTTTTGTGTGTGTGTGTGTGTACACAACAGTGTACACGCTGAAGACGGTGCACCCGGAGCTTCCCTACCGCAGATTGGCTACATCAAAAAATAGGTAATCAAAAGAAAGTAATAACGAATAGGTTATGACAAACAGATAATCCCAAACACATAATCTCAGACGTGTACTCATGAATAATCACACAAATTCCTTATCACACCTAGGTAATCATAAACACACAAATAAAAGAAGCAAAAATGCCCTTCAACAATCTCAGCACATCAATTGGAATATTGCAATTCCTTTAATATTTATTTAGAGCAGAAAAGGTCATAAATCCCGAAGGTCATTGCTTTAAAGGAGTCATTGGCAAATTCCATTATAGTGCCTCAATACGATTGCCCTCTGTATCAAGTAACATAAATACGTCGACTCCTTAAGTGGCGGCCGCTGCGGATGTGTTGACGTCTAAGTACATCAATGGCTGTATGACCGGAGAGTCGGGACTCTCATGATTATTCGGAGGATAAGTAGTGGAATGTAGTTGCGATTGTCAGGTGCGACAGCGTGTTTAAATATGTATGTGAATAAACAGAAGAAAGGAAGGGGTACCATTCGTGGTAACATATCATGGTACCATTCGAGGTACTAATCGTAGTACCATTCGTGGTAACATTCAGTGGTAGAGCGTTGGGCCTGCTACTGTAAGGGTCACGGTTCGAGTCCAGGTCCGTTCTTCTGTTTGTTCATTGATAGTTGTTCATTACGAATAATCTAGTTTATGCAAACATACACACACACACACACACACACACACACACTCACACTCACACACACACACACACACACACACACACACACATACGCACACACACACACACACACACACATACACACTCACACACACACACACAAACACACACACACACACACAAACACACGCGCACACCCACACACACACACACACACACACGCACACCCACACACACACATACACACACACACACACACACACACACACACACACACACACACACACACACACACACACACACACACACACACACACACACACACACACACACACGATTTTAACCACAGGGAGATCGACTGGGAAAACCTGGAGCCACATGGGGGTCACGAAACATGGAGAGCCAAGATGATGGATGTGGTACTTGAAAACCTCATGCATCAACATGTCAGGGACACTACCAAAGAGAGACGGGAGGATGAGCCAGCAAGACTGGATCTTGTGTTCACCCTGAGCAGTTCGGATATTGAGGACATCACTTACGATAGGCACCTTGGAGCTAGCGATCACGTGGTTCTGAGTATTGATTATATAGTAGAGTTACAAGTGGAGAAGGTAACAGGAACTAAATGGGAAAAGCCAAACTACAAAAGGGGGGACTACACGGGTATGAGGAACTTCCTGCAGGAGGTTCAGTGGGACAGATACCTGGTAGGAAAATCAGTAAACGAGATGATGGAATATGTAGCAACAAAGTGCAAGGAGGCAGAGGAAAGGTTTGTTCCCAAGGGAAACAGAAATAATAGGAAGACCAAAGCGAGTCCTTGGTTTACCCGAAGGTGTAGGGAGGCAAAAACTAAGTGCACCAGAGAATGGAAAAGGAGGCAAAGGACCCAAGAAAATAAGGAGATTAGTAGAAGAGCCAGAAACGAGTACGCACAGATAAGGAGGGAGGCCCAGCGACAGTACGAAAACGACATAGCATCAAAAGTCAAGTCTGACCCGAAACTGCTGTATAGCCACATTAGGAGGAAGACAACAGTCAAAGACCAGGTGATAAGGCTGAGGAAAGAAGGTGGAGAACTCACAAGAAACGATCAAGAGGTATGTGAGGAGCTCAACATGAGATTTAAGGAAGTATTTACAGTGGAGACAGAAAGGCCTCTCGGGGGACAGACCAGATGTGGACACCAGCAAGGAATATATCAACAAGTGTTGGATGACATACATACAGATGAGGTGGAGGTGAAGAAACTGCTAAGGGACGTCGATACCTCAAAGGCAATGGAACCGGACAACATCTCCCCATGGGTCCTTAGAGAGGGAGCGGATGTGTTGTGTGTGCCACTTACCACAATCTTCAACATGTCCCTGGAAACTGGGCAACTACCTGAGGTATGGAAGACGGCAAATGAAGTGCCTATTTTTAAAAAAGGAGACAGGAAAGAGGCACTAAACTATAGACCTGTGTCATTGACGTGTATAGTGTGCAAAGTTATAGAGAAGATTATCAGGAGGAGAGTGGTGGAGCACCTGGAACGGAACAAGAGTATAAACGCCAACCAGCATGGATTAATGGAAGGAAAATCCTGCGTCACAAACCTTCTGAAGTTTTATGATAAAGTAACAGAAGTAAGACAAGAGAGAGAAGGGTGGGTTGATTGCATCTTCTTGGGCTGCAAGAAGGCCTTTGACACAGTTCCTCACAAGAGATTAGTGCAGAAGCTAGAGGATCAGGCTCATAACAGGAAGGGCACTGCAATGGATCAGAGAATACCTGACAGGGAGGCAACAACGAGTCATGGTACGTAATGATGTATCACAATGGGCACCTGTGACGAGCGGGGTCTCACAGGGGTCGGTCCTAGGACCAGTGCTATTTATGGTATATGTGAACGACATGATGGAAGGGTTAGACTCAGAAGCGTCCCTCTTCGCAAACGATGTGAAGTTAATGAGGAGAATTAAATCAGATGAGGACCGGGCAGGACTTCAAAGAGACCTGGACAGACTGGACACCTGGTCCAGCAACTGGCTTCTCGAATTTAATCCCGCCAAATGCAAAGTCATGAAGATAGGGGAAGGACAAAGAAGACCCCAGACAGAGTATAGGCTAGGTGGCCAAAGACTGCAAACCTCGCTCAAGAAGAAAGATCTTAGAGTGAGTATAACACCGAGCATGTCTCCGGAAGCGCACATCAACCAGGTAACTGCTGAAGCATATGGGCACCTGGCAAACCTGAGAACAGCGTCCTGATACCTTAATAAGGAATCGTTCAAGACACTGTACACCGTGTACGTCAGGCCCATACTGGAGTATGCAGCACCAGTTTGGAACCCGCACTTGGTAAAGCACGCCAAGAAACTAGAGAAAGTGCAAAGGTTTGCGACAAGGTTAGTTCCAGAGCTAAGGGGAATGTCTTGTGAAGAAAGGTTAAGGGAAATCGGCCTGACAACACTAGAGGACAGGAGTGTCAGGGAAGACATGAGAACGACATATAAAATACTGCGCGGAATAGACAAGGTGGACAAAGACAGGATGTTCCAAAGAGGGGATACAGAAACAAGAGGTCACAATTGGAAGTTGAAGACACAGATGAGTCAGAGAGATATTAGGAAGTATTTCTTCAGTCATAGAGTTGTCAGGAAGTGGAATAGCCTAGAAAGTGATGTAGTGGAGGCAGGAACCATACATAGTTTTAAGACGAGGTATGATAAAGCTCATGGAGCGGGAAGAGAGAGGACCCAGTAGCAACCGGTGAAGAGGCGGGGCCAGGAGCTAAGACTCGACCCCTGTAACCACAAATAGGTGAGTACAAATAGGTGAGTGCACACACACACACACACACGCGCGCGCACACACACGCGCGCGCGCACACACGCGCACACACACACGCACACACACCCACACACACACACACACACACACACACACACACACACACACCCACACACACACACACACACACACACACACACACACACACACACACACACACACACACACACACACACACGCACAAACACACATAAACACACACAGAGAAAAGGTCCTCCTT
>NC_091297.1:38252658-38255158 GCF_038502225.1 Cherax quadricarinatus | reverse complement strand
GACCCTACTGTCTCATCCCACAGCCACAGAACCTGCCATGGTAAACATCTATTCACATAACCCACGAAGCCACCCATACAGGACATAAACTCAAGATGAGAACAGAGAACAGACGTACCATGAGAACTTCTGGGGTTTAGCATTAAGAACATAAGAACAGCAGGTCTACTGGCCCATGCGAGGCAGGTCCAAGTCTCTCACCGGCTCAAGTCAATGACCCAGCCTAATCAGGTAAGAATAGCAATATTGTCTATAAGCATGGAGAACTCTGTGGTGGTGCCCAATTAGCAACGAGAGCTGACGATGCAACGACTGGAGATGGGAGAAAATGAGGAAAGAGGCAAGGAAGACAAGGATAACTAATTCCTTTAATCAAGAGCCAGTCACCAGCATCAAGGCAGACCTGCTCATTATCCCCTTCCCACCAAGGCAGGGTGGCCCGAAAAAGAAAAACTTTCACCATCATTCACTCCATCACTGTCTTGCCAGAAGGGTGCTTTACACTACAGTTTTTAAACTGCAACATTAACACCCCTCCTTCAGAGTGCGGGCACTGTACTTCCCATCTCCAGGACTCAACTCCGGCCTGCCGGTTTTCCTGAACCCCTTCATAAATGTTACTTTACTCACACTCCAACAGCACGTCAAGTATTAAAAACCATTTGTCTCCATTCACTCCTACCAAACACGCTCACGCATGCCTGCTGGAAGTCCAAGCCCCTCGCACACAAAACCTCCTTTACCCCCTCCCTCCAACCTTTCCTAGGCCGACCCCTACATATTTTTCCCGCCTTCCTTCCACTACAGACTGATACACTCTTGAAGTTATTCTGTTTCGCTCCATTCTCTCCACATGTCCGAACCACCTCAACAACCCTTCCTCAGCCCTCTGGACAACAGTTTTGGTAATCCCGCACCTCCTCCTAACTTCCAAACTACGAATTCTCTGCATTATATTCACACCACACATTGCTCTCAGACATGACATCTCCACTGCCTCCAGCCTTCTCCTCGCTGCAACATTCATCACCCATGCTTCACACCCATATAAGAGCGTTGGTAAAACTATACTCTCATACATTCCCCTCTTTGCCTCCAAGGACAAAGTTCTTTGTCTCCACAGACTCCTAAGTGCACCACTCACCCTTTTCCCCTCATCAATTCTATGATTCACCTCATCTTTCATAGACCCATCCGCTGACATGTCCACTCCCAAATATCTGAATACATTCACCTCCTCCATACTCTCTCCCTCCAATCTGATATCCAATCTTTCATCACCTAATCTTTTTGTTATCCTCATAACCTTACTCTTTCCTGTATTCACTTTCAATTTTCTTCTTTTGCACACCCTACCAAATTCATCCACCAATCTCTGCAACTTCTCTTCAGAATCTCCCAAGAGCACAGTGTCATCAGCAAAGAGCAACTGTGACAACTCCCACTTTATGTGTGATTCTTTATCTTTTAACTCCACGCCTCTTGCCAAGACCCTCGCATTTACTTCTCTTACAACCCCATCTATAAATATATTAAACAACCACGGTGACATCACACATCCTTGTCTAAGGCCTACTTTTACTGGGAAATAATTTCCCTCTTTCCTACATACTCTAACTTGAGCCTCACTATCCTCGTAAAAACTCTTCACTGCTTTCAGTAACCTACCTCCTACACCATACACCTGCAACATCTGCCACATTGCCCCCCTATCCACCCTGTCATATGCCTTTTCCAAATCCATAAATGCCACAAAAACCTCTTTAGCCTTATCTAAATACTGTTCACTTATATGTTTCACTGTAAACACCTGGTCCACACACCCCCTACCTTTCCTAAAGCCTCCTTGTTCATCTGCTATCCTACTCTCCGTCTTACTCTTAATTCTTTCAATAATAACTCTACCATACACTTTGCCAGGTATACTCAACAGACTTATCCCCCTATAATTTTTGCACTCTCTTTTATCCCCTTTGCCTTTATACAAAGGAACTATGCATGCTCTCTGCCAATCCCTAGGTACCTTACCCTCTTCCATACATTTATTAAATAATTGCACCAACCACTCCAAAACTATATCCCCACCTGCTTTTAACATTTCTATCTTTATCCCATCAATCCCGGCTGCCTTACCCCCTTTCATTTTACCTACAGCCTCACGAACTTCCCCCACACTCACAACTGGCTCTTCCTCACTCCTACAAGATGTTGTTCCTCCTTGCCCTATACACGAAATCACAGCTTCCCTATCTTCATCAACATTTAACAATTCCTCAAAATATTCCCTCCATCTTCCCAATACCTCTAACTCTCCATTTAATAACTCTCCTCTCCTATTTTTAACTGACAAATCCATTTGTTCTCTAGGCTTTCTTAACTTGTTAATCTCACTCCAAAACTTTTTCTTATTTTCAACAAAATTTGTTGATAACATCTCACCCACTCTCTCATTTGCTCTCTTTTTACATTGCTTCACCACTCTCTTAACCTCTCTCCTTTT
>NC_091297.1:38160158-38245158 GCF_038502225.1 Cherax quadricarinatus | reverse complement strand
TGCACCTATACATATTGCTTTCCTTTAATGTTTTCTTTAGTATGAGGAATGGAGCTATTCACAAGGAAACTCCATGACACTTGACCACGCACCAGTGAATGCGCATGGCGCTAGTCATGAATTTCTTATCCCTTATCCAGTCACTGCGGTTTGAGGGAAGGAACGGTCGATCCCTGGTTCGAGAAGGGAAGGGAAGGAAAGGAAAGGGTGCCGATACCCTGGTCAAGGAGGATGGGGTTGTCGATTCCTGATTCGTGAAAAAAAGGGGTGTGACGACTCCTGGTTCAAGGAAATGGGAATGAGGGAGTTTTGTCGATATCTGGTTTGAGGCTGGAGTGTGTCGACTCCTGGCAATCAGTAACCATAACACCACGCTAGAGGGAAATGGGCAATTCTATGGCCAGACAATAGGCGTCCTTTTCCCGTGGTCTGTTAAACTAAAGAGAAGAAAAATCAAATAACCATGTCAAATGGAGTTCTATTTCTCCTTTCAAGATCTCTCCCATACCTTGTTATTAGGGAGGTCCTGGATGAAAGGTCGCACTGCCGACAAGACCAAGTCACATGTGATAGTTAGAATTTTTAATGAGATGTTTCGTACACTACTTGGAGCTTTATGAAGCTCTAAACAGCGTGGCCTGGTGGCTAAAGCTCTCGCTTCACACGGCGAAGGTCTACACTCGATTCTCAGCGCAGGTAGAAACACTGGGCGTGTTTCTTTGCACCGGTTGTCTATGTTCACCCATCAGTAAAATGGGTACCTGGCTGTTAGTCGACTGGTGTGGGTCGCATCCTTGGACGAAGACCTAATTTGCCCGAAATGTTGTGCATAACAAGCGGCTTTCTATATAGTAGTATATCACTGACGTCATCTACGCCTGTATACCATGTACATGTACTTGTAGTAAATGAAGATATTGTTATATTATTATTAAACGTTGTTCCAATAAAAGCTTGATCTTGCAGCTTGTGTTTTCAGAGGAGGTCGACGCCAACACTGTCACATGCTAAGAAACTGGTCACAGGACCCTCAAGTGAGACTGTTTTTAGTCACGTTCATTTAAGAACCTTGAGAGAAGTGTATTGATGTTAAAGAACTACTCGTCATCCTAGGAATGACACCTACTCTTCTGATTTATGAATTAAATTTGATTATCTACCAACACCGAGGCTCTATATGCTCCTCCTAGGTCGAGTTCTTCTCACGGAGTGTGTTATACTTCATAAGACGTTCATCAAACAACCATTGAAATGCCTTCTCAACATGTCACCTGGAAATTCAGAATATAACAGTTCTAGGGCCCCCCCACTGCTGTATTTATTGTCCAGTGCAACCCACCAATCAGATGAGAGGATGCTTTGAATGGCTCTTGGTTGTCTCATCATTATACTGCTAACTTAATATCTCAACCTCGTAAATATTGTAAATATGTGGCGAAGAGATACGTGGGTAAAAAAGAAGTCTACCCTGCTGTGTTTGCCTTGCCCTTGTCTGGCTCTGATCACTATATACAGCTGACTTTGAACTCAGTTTAATCTATCATAAACGAATGTAAATGAATAAACAGAAAGATGGACGTAGAGCTTAAACCGTAGTCCTGAGATTGAGAGGAACGTAAGAATAGATTTACTGCTAAAGCTCCTGGGTTGTGAGGAGGAGTCAGATGGATTATAGCTGGTGCTCCTTACGGCAGCATGTACAGAAGTGCTGTTTCCCAATGTTTGTGTTATTTTATTCATTAAAACTGACAGGAAGTTTTTCAATAGGGAACAGTGCCTATCGAACGCCGTTGGCATTATTACGGAGGTAATAATGGTGGTGCCCACTCACACTGACAAGTATTAGTTGCTATAAGCAGTAGTGTCTATTGATATTGTGATAGGTATTAGCTGCTATTGATGGTGATATCTCCTGGCACTATGTCACCTAGTAGGAAGGCAGAGAGCAACCACCACTCAGGAAGGTACGAACATCCTGCCATAGGAGTGTGAAACGGAAGAGTGATAAACGTTTCACACTCTGTTATTCTCTTATTATCCTGTCTGGTGTTCATGTAAGAAGGGTAAATCTTCCTAGCTTCTTGACAGATCTGCATTTTTCTGATTTTCTTAATAGTCAGTGTTGTAAAAAATCCAATTTAGAAGACCTGACCTAGTACCAGGCCTCCATATTTATATAGGTCTAGGACCAGGCCTTCATATTAATAATAGTCTAGAACCAGGCCTTCATATTAATAATAGCCTAGAACCAGGTCTCCTAAATTGGAAAGACGATTTCCAAAACCAATAATAGATTAAAGATCTCTAGCGAGCCATGACAGCGTGACCGCTGGCTTAGCGGTTCATCTCGGTCGTCTGAGTGAGTCAGGTTCATGGGCCAACGGTTATTAAATATTATATTAATAGTGGATAGTAGCCAGTGATTATTATATATTCATGGGGAATACTGGCCAGCGATTATTATGTATTCGTGGACGTTCAGGCTGGTGAGATTGAATTTCACGTTAATAATGGCTCACAATACCGACAAATCCCTTAGTTTTTAAGGCACTGAACACCTTCTCTCATGGCTGAGTGACTGAACACCTTCTCTCATGGCTGAGTGACTGAACACCTTCTCTCATGGCTGAGTGACTGAACACCTTCTCTCATGGCTGAGTGACTGAGCACCTTCTCTCATGTCTGAGTGACTGAACACCTTCTCTCATGTTGAGCTGAACACCTCTCAAAGCCAAGTGACTGAACACCTCTCAGGGCTGAGGGACTGAACACCTTCCATCAAGGCCGAGGGACGGAACACCTGTCAAGGCTGAAGGACTGAGCACCTCAAATGCACCTCTTCATTTCTCCACTGTCTTAGTTTAAATCAGATCTGTATTCAACTGAGGAAGCCTGCTAGGCAGGCGATACCCGAGTGTTGTACAAGTGTTATATGAAATGAGCTTTGGTTTGGCTTCTCCAGTTTTAAGTCTTCATGACACTACAAGTAAATCCTAAAGATTCGTTGAGTGGTTAAACATACTGTGTACCTAACTTAGCTTAACATAGCTTAACATAGCTTAACATAGCTTAACATAGCTTAACATAACTTTATCTAAAATAACTTAGCCGCCTTACCTCATATAATTTAACCTTACTTAGCATAGCTTAAGCTGACCTTATCTAGCTTAACCTTACTTAACACAGCTTAACCTGACCTTATCCAGCTTAATCTCACGTAACATAACTTAAAGCGACCTTATCCAGCTTAATCCTGCCTAATATGGCTTAATCTGATCTTATCTTGCTTAATCTCAAATAACATAGCTTAACCTGACCTTATCCAGCTTATTCTTACCTAACATGGCTTAACCTGACCTTATTCAGCTTAATCTTACCTAACATGGTTTAACCTGACCTTATCCAGCTTAATTTCACGTAATATTGCTTAACCTGACCTTATCCAGCTTAATCTCACCTAACATAGCTTAACCTAACCTTATCCAGCTTAATCTCACCTAACATAGCTTAACCTGACCTTAATCTCACCTAACATAGCTTAACCTGACCTTATCCAGCTTACTCTCACCTAACATGGCTTAACCTGACCTTATCCAGCTTAATCTCACCTAACATAGCTTAACCTGACCTTAATCTCACCTAACATAGCTTAACCTGACCTTAATCTCACCTAACATAGCTTAACTCACAATCAAGATAACAGCATTTTTAGAAATACAAGAAACTTTATTTTAAGAAATTGACTCTGGGAACTTCGTAAGAAAATTGAATAATTAAATTTAGGATCAGCTGGTCGAGAGGCCGTATGTTTTCCTCAATGTTATTTTCTTCGTAACACTGATATATATTTTTCATATTGCTTTCCATTAGCGACATTTTTAATAAAGAATTCCAGGAAGAGGCGTGTAAACATTGCATGTCGCAGTTTCCAGTATTTGCGTGTGATATTAATATGTTTATATAAATTACTTTCAGTTCATCAGGGTATGTATATTCCCAGAGTATCTCTCAGCGTTCATGCACGGAGAGATAGTTACCTTTAATCCCTATTTTGGGGGGTAATGATCTTCGTTGGTGGTGTTCACTTGATGTGCAGCCTCAATGACACTCATTAAATTTAACGAAGTATCTGCTGTTAAACTAGTAGCTGTATCTGCAGCAAATACACTGTTAAACTAGTAGCTGTATCTGCAGCAAATACACTGTTAAACTAGTAGCTGTATCTGCAGCAAAGACACTGTTAAACTAGTAGCTGTACCTGCAGCAAAGACACTGTTAAACTAGTAGATGTATCTGCAGCAAAGACACTGTTAAACTAGTAGATGTATCTGCAGCAAAGACACTGTTAAACTAGTAGATGTATCTGCAGCAAATACACTGTTAAACTAGTAGCTGTACCTGCAGCAAACACACTGTTAAACTAGTAGCTGTATCTGCAGCAAAGACACTGTTAAACTAGTAGCTGTATCTGCAGCAAAGACACTGTTAAACTAGTAGCTGTATCTGCAGCAAAGACACTGTTAAACTAGTAGCTGTATCTGCAGCAAAGACACTGTTAAACTAGTAGCTGTATCTGCAGCAAAGACACTGTTAAACTAGTAGCTGTATCTGCAGCAAACACACTCGTCTCTTAATTTTTCGTGTTTTTTTTTCCATTCAGTGAATTTTTTATGTACTCGTATGAACTCATATCCTTAAGTTTCCACGTGTCTCTGCATACCTTAACTCCCATATGCATTATCTTAACTCCCATATTCATCACCTTAACTCCCATATGTATTACCTTAATTCCCATATGCATTACCTTAACTACCATATTCATTACCTTAACTCCCATATGTATTACCTTAACTCCCATATGTATTACCTTAACTCCCATATGCATTACTTTAACTCCCATATGCATTATCTTAACTCCCATATGCATTATCTTAACTCCCATATGCATTATCTTAACTCCCATATGCATTATCTTAACTCCCATATGCATTACCTTAACTCCCATATGCATTACCTTAACTCCCATATGCATTACCTTAACTCCCATATGCATTACCTTAACTCCCATATGCATTACCTTAACTCCCATATGCATTACCTTAACTCCCATATGCATTACCTTAACTCCCATATGCATTACCTTAACTCCCATATGCATTACCTTAACTCCCATATGCATTACCTTAACTCCCATGTACTATAGGAACAGAAATAGGAAAAAATAATTTGGATATTATGAAGGTGCTCAAAATACGAGATGATGGCAGAACTCTGGATAATGTATTCAAGTTGCATATAAATAGACTTAGAAAAGATATGTGAAAACTCTGGTGTATTAGCACTGGAGTTGCAGATTAGTGGAAGAAACTTCCAAGGAACTACATCTTTAAGATTAAGGTAAACAAGTACGTGAGTAGAAAACGTTTCGGTCCAGGACCAAAACATTTTCTAATATGTCCTAGTGTTTACTCACGTGTCTTTCTAAACTATCTATTACCAAAGTTTATACAGTGAGAAGGAGCTGCCTAGCTTAAGGCAGGTCTATAACAACAACAACAACAACAACAACAACAATAATAATAATAATTATAATAATAATAATAATAATGTCTTTATTTACTACAAGTACATGTACAAGGTATACAGTCCTAGCTGACAACAATGACATACTACTATATAGAAAGCCCCTTGTTATGCTCAGCATGTCGGGCAAATTAGGTCCTTGTCCCAGGATGCGACCCACACCAGTCGACTAACACCCAGGTACCCATTTTACTGATGGGGAACATAGACAACAGGTGGAAAGAAACACGCCCAATGTTTCTACTCTGGCTGGGAATCGAACCCAGACCCTCGCCGTGTGAAGCCGTGTTTGTGTTTTTGTGTTTTCCAGCCTTGGAAGGTTACATGAGCCGGATGTTTCAATGATAATGCTCGTTGAGCCTCACTTGTTACGGATTCTTTGAGCCAAAACTGGTGAAAAGTTCTGAATCTCAGAGAACTTTATATATATATATATATATATATATATATATATATATATATATATATATATATATATATATATATATATATATATATATATATATATATATATATATATATATATATATATATATATATGCAAAACAACCACTCTGAAAGAATAGAGAAATTCCAAGCGCTTTCGTGACTACTCACATTATCAAGGATCTATGAAAGTAAAGCATCCAAGGAAGCTATATAAGGGGTCTGGCCAACACCTCACTATCTGAAATCACCTGTTTACTGTGATCTTATTGCATATATATATATATATATATATATATATATATATATATATATATATATATATATATATATATATATATATATATATATATATATATATATATATATATTATCCAGTCAAGGAGGAAAACATTCTACGAGAGCTACAAGAAAAGGATTATTAGTCTTGAGAAGCTTCCTTAATGGGTCAGTGTGAGAATTACCTGTCATGCGTTACACTGGTTTTAAAACCAGAAATTGGAAGGCTCAGGAGAAACATGATAACGACTTACAAAACGCTCGGAGAACTTGATAGGCTGAACAGAAAGAGACTGTTGGAGAGGTGGGAAATAGGTACGTGAGGGTACAGTGGGAAATTAAGTTAAAGACAGAGATGAGTCTCAGGAAGAGGAATATGTTTTTGTGAAACCGACAAGATGATTGAAAAACACCAAGATAGAATAGAAACGTTTACTGACACAAAACTTGATCTTCAAGCTAAATATTGTCTAAATAATGCCTTCCATTCTGCTATAGTATCTTCTTATCACTCACAGTAGGCTAGCAAGCATTCTTTTTTCAGGTTCAGTGTGATCATGAAGCGAGATGACCTGGACGAAGAAGTAGTGGAGTCAGACTCCACACGTAACTTGAAGAATAAGTATGAGTAAGTGTGGTGAGTACTTTCTTCCCGTGTTAACACTTACCATTTATAGTTATTCCAGTTCTCGTTTTTTAATTACATTTGCCCATCGTTAACCAATTGTACAACTGCAAGTAAGAGATGTGCGTTTGAAGATGGTGTTGAATAAGGTGAACTTGACATATAACTTGGTATTATGATCATTGGTAAGTGAGTTTTGCAGTATCTGTCCCCTCTAGTCTGTACCCAGTTTATTTTCCCTTTCTCAGTGTTCATAATATTGCATTTTCTGGGAATTAATTCCGATAGCAATGTCTCTCAATCCTTCAGCTTGTCCAGTTTCAGTCGCAGCATTCCTTCCAGGTTTTGTTTTCGTTAGCAAGCTGCGATACATAGGCGTCCATATCATCTGTCATGTCATTCACGTATACTAGAAACAGTACTGTTCCTAATACAGATCTCTTAAGCACCCCACTTGTTAGGATTGTTTGTTCTGATATCTCATCGCGAACACTCACTGCTTATCTCATCTCTGTTAGGTATTATCTGATTTCCATGGTACCTTCCATGTTATCCCTGATTGCTCCTTTATTTTATAGTCAAGCCTCTTGTAGGGTATTGTGCTAGCTGCCTTCTTGCCGTTCATGAAAATGTACTGTATGTGCTCACCTTTTTTTGTTCTAACATAGTTGTACTTGTATATATGTTAGGAGAGTTAGGAACATCGGTCCGACCATCTGGCCACTGAAAATCAGCAACAGAAGCTTGGTTAGCACGACTCTGACTCAGGGGTATGGCTTGGTTAGCACGTCTGCAACTTCCTGTCTTGTGAAATGGGGATTCGACAACCGCGTGGCATGTTAGCAGGAATGTAAGGAAATGGAAGAGGTAGAAGCTTAAAAAGAACTATTAGATTAGATATGATAAAAGCATTGCGAATTCGTATACTAGCGTGAAGGGGGTGAGATAGGGTAGCCTACACCAGATGGCAGGGATGAAATACCAACGTCTGGTAGCCTTTGGGTTCTCGAGGTACCCAAGAGAAGCATTTGACCATTCCCAAGAATGCGACCCGCAGCGGTCGACTAGCACCCAGGTACATATTTGCTGCTATGTGAACAAGGGAAGGTGGGTGCGAGGAGACTTGCCTGTACGTCTTTTCATGCAGAGAATTCGAACATTGGACATTCCAAGACCAGATATGAGAATCTTGGAGGAAGGCAAGGTACATGAATGTTAAGATGTGAATTTGAGAATACTAATGTGAAAATTCAATTGGGAGAGAGGACGGGCGTGGTGGTCCTGCAGATAAAGTGTGCCGACTAGAGGAAGTAGCTGAGAACCTATTTCTATAATAAACTTTGAATACCCTGTTGCACAGAACGACCGAGTGAGTGACACTGTGAAAGATACGGTGATAGACTGACATAGAATGCTGAGGGAGAATAGTAACAGTGAAACGATAAGATATTTGTGTGTCTCAATGAGCATAAATATTTCTTGTATCTTCTCCCATCCAGAAGAATAGCAATATGTGAATAATATTTACCAGCAGCTAAAACACTGACACTTGACTGATATTTAGTTCAACGGGTAAATAAGAAGAATTCTACAAAGAGGTACAAGGCTATTAAGGTATTAAGTGTCAGGGATCGGAAGTCATAGCGATGTCAATATCTAGGTCCGTCTTTCCTCAAATGCTGTTAGGTTCATTGGTGAAGCTGTTGTTTGCTTGAGTAGAACTGGAAAGTAGACGTTTGCTAAAGAAATGCAAATGAAGCCACCAAGAAACCTTATTGACGACGTTCCGTCAATGCAGTGCGTTTGATCAAGTCTTAAGTTCAATAAACCCCACTGAGAAGACGAAATGTCTTCAGTAAAGTTTCCGTGGAGTTATATTTGCGTATCTACCTTCACTAACCCAACTTCAATACTGCACATCTCATCACGATGATAGTCCAGTGGGAGGCGTGAAGTAACAAGGGAGAAAACCCGTCACACACTCTCTGTTTATTGCCGTTAGGGATGAAACCTATAGAAGAGCATCTTCAAAAAAGCATTAAAAAAAAAAAAAAAAAAATCTTGAGAAAGGAAACTCGTCAGACTTCAGAATCCACTTAGGCTCTTAATAAGGCAAGTTACTAGAGAACGGCTTGACATCCTTTCAGGGACGGGGATGAACTCTCCGTAACTCATTTATAACGCTGATATTCTACCGGGTCTTTGTACTTCTCTGTTCCCTTCTGCCCTTTGTCTCTATCCACTTTTTGCTACCTATTATCTCTGTTTATCCATTTTCTGCTACCTTTTCTCAACGTTGTTTCTACTATTTATGCTACCGCCCATAATGTGCCATGTGCGGTCTGTGTTCTACCACTCGTGATGAAGTATTTACCGATCTGTTATGTTAGAGTGGGCGGAAGCAGTAACAGCCAGGCACAACACTCTCTCTCTACTTACCCACCGTATCGTATCTAGTCAGCTTATGTATTGTGTTTAGTGGAAATATATAATCAGAAAGTCCTTATCTTACCGATCCTTAAAGGACTGAATTACTGTAGGACATAAAACCTCGGAGCGTGAGAGAGAAAAAAACTGTTTATAGTGTTCCATAACATGGTTCACAAAAAAAAAAAAAAAAAAAAAAAATGCATTTATGTTGCACATAGGATGCTGAAACTTCCGAAACTGAAACGTCGTTACAAGTTTCATTCTCCCGCGTGAGAGTTATATGCATATAAATGAACCATACTTAGATATGTGGTAAGATGCTGTATGTTGCATGTATAGTTGAAGAAGATATATGACAGTGAACAGCAGAGTAGCGTGGCATGTGTTGCAACTGTATGGACTATGTGGCAGGTTGGTAAAGTCTGTAATGAGTTTTTATAAGAGGGAGAGAGAGGGAGAGAGAGAGAGAGAGAGAGAGAGAGAGAGAGAGGGAGAGAGAGGGAGAGAGAGAGAGAGAGAGAGAGAGAGAGAGAGAGAGAGAGAGAGAGAGAGAGAGAGAGAGAGAGAGAGAGAGAGAGAGAGAGAGAGAGAGAGAAAGAGAGAGACTCAGATTAGGTTGTGCATGTCAGAAGGTGAGTATTATATCACTATATTTGTTTAATATGTTCATAAATGGGGTTGTGGAAGAAGTGAATGATATTGTTGGGGAAAAGATGCAGGATTAAAAAAAAAAAAATCTTAATGAATCTGATTCGAGATAGAAGTTGCTACCCCTCCCCCCCCTCCTCAAAAAAAAAAAAGTTTCTGGTTCTTTTTCTCAAAGTCTGTGGGAAGGGAGTGTGAAAGAATGAAACTGAAAATGATCCGAGAGAAGAGCAAGGTTACGAGAGTAAGTATTGTGGGCAGCGAGACATCGGGAGCCTCAGACTGGAAGGAAGACGAGTGAAAGAAGTGCTGACAGCTGACATCCCTCCCGTTAACATGAACAGTGAATATGAACAGAAAGATTAACGAAAAGGGTGGGGGAGGGGACCGCGGTCTGTAAATCGACTGTCAATTCACAGATCGCGGTTAGCCCCGCATCCCCCCCCCCCGTCCATCTTTCTGTTTATTCTTTGACACTTGTTCATTACAACTTAACCTGAGTTTACAAACAGTGGATATAAACTGGTGCCGGGGAAGTTACCATCCAAGGTGAACCTTCAGTAGTGTAAGTCTGACTGTGGTGCAAAATAAGGCTGGGCACTTCACATCGACCATCACCCTGAGGGTAAACTAAAAAAGGAGCCTTTGTTAATTAGCACCGTAAACATGAGTCTTCTTAACACCATAAACGCGAGTCATTGTTAACACGTTAATCGTGAGTCTCTGTTAACACCGTAAAGAAGAGTCACTTTAAACATGGATCTTTGATAACACGGTAAACGTGTCTTTGTTAATACCGTAAACATGAATCTTATTATTTAACAGAAGAATATGTTAATATAGCAAGAGGGAGGAAAGTTACTACAACAGTTGACCTCTCTGTTTGTACTCACCTAGTTGTGGTTGCAGGGGTCGACTCATAGCTCCTGGCCCCGCCTCTTCACTAGTCGCTACTGTGTGTGTGTGTGTGTGTGTGTGTGTGTGTGTGTGTGTGTGCGCGCGCGCGCGTTTGTGTATGTGTGTGTGTGTGTGTGTGTGTGTGTGTGTGTACTCACCTAGTTGAGGTTGCGGGGGTCGAGTCCGAGCTCCTGGCCCCGCCTCTTCACTGATCGCTACTAGGTCACTCTCCCTGAGCCGTGAGCTTTATCATACCTCTGCTTAAAGCTATGTATGGATCCTGCCTCCACTACATCACTTCCCAAACTATTCCACTTACTGACTACTCTGTGGCTGTGTGAGTGTGTGTGTGTGTGTGTGTGTGTGTGTGTGTGTGTGTGTGTGTGCGTTTGTGTATGTGTGTGTGTGTGTGTGTGTGTGTGTGTGTACTCACCTAATTGTACTCACCTAATTGTGGTTGCAGGGGTCGAGACTCAGCTCCTGACCTCGTCTCTTCACTGATCGCTACTAAGTCCTCTCACTCTCTGATTCCTGAGCTTTGTCATACCTCTTCTTAAAACTATGAATGGTTCCTGCCTCCACTACTTCACTTGCTAGGCTATTCCACTTCCTGACGACTCTATGACTGAAGAAATACTTCCTAACGTCCTTGTGACTCGTCTGAGTCTTCAGCTTCCAGTTGTGACCCCTTGTTTCTGTGTCCCCTCTCTGGAACATCCTATCTCTGTCCACCTTGTCTATTCCCCGCAGTATCTTGTATGTCGTTATCATGTCTCCCCTGACCCTTCTGTCCTCCAGTGTCGTCAGTCCGATTTCCCTCAACCTTTCCTCGTACGACATTCCCCTGAGCTCTGGGACTAGCCTTGTTGCAAACCTTTGTGCTTTCTCTAACTTCTTGACGTGCTTGACCAGGTGTGGGTTCCAGACTGGTGTTGCATACTCTAGTATGGTCCTAACATACACAGTGTACAGTGTCTTGAACGATTCCTTATTAAGGTGTGTGTGTGTGTGCGTGTGTGTGTGTGTGCGTTTGTGTATGTGTGTGTGTGTGTGTGTGTGTGTGTGTGTGCGTTTGTGTATGTGTGTGTGTGTCTATGTGTGTGTGTGTGTGTGTGTGTGTGTGTGTGTATGTGTGTGTGTCTATGTGTGTGTGTGTGTGTGTGTGTGCGTTTGTGTATGTGTGTGTGTGTGTGTGTGTGTGTGTGTGTGTGTGTGTGTGTGTGTGTGTGTGTGTGTGTGTGTGTGTGTGTGTGTGTGTGTGATTTGATCCGGCGTCCATAAATGGCGCGGTTATCACTGGTCAATCAGGCTGTTGGTAATGTACTACTTTCTTTAGGGTATCACAGATGGCGAGTGTCTAAAAGTCAAAGCAATAATTCCTGGAGAGAGAGTCGTTTTCCCTGAACGAAACAGCCTGGATTTCCTACCTTATTTCTGCAACATTGTAAGCTCCTGATGATGTATTGATTGCAACACGAAAGGCCTAGAACTACCATTCAACTCCCCCTCTACCACCCGACCCTGGGATTATTTTGCATCTTTTATCACTCATTCCTGGTAAAACCTTGGGTAGCTTCAAATTTAGGTCACATGAATATTTGAGTGAGAGGGGTCGGATCTGAGTGGGACTCTCACCTGAGTTAATAAGGTAATCAGAGCTCACTGCTTGGGTAACACTGAAAGTGGGTTGGGCAAGTATTTTTGTTAGCGGGTTTGGGTTTGAAAAGGACTTGCCTAGTATGAGCCAGTAGGCCTTCTGCAGTGTTCCTCTTTTCTTATGTTCTTAGGCTGATATTTTTATCGCACTTCCTGAACGTCAGCAGCATCGCGGGGTAATATAGACGATCTCACAAGAGCCTCAAGTTAAATGTTTGAATATAACTTGTTTAATGTGTTCGAGAAACTCCTTAATTGCTCTCTAATTTGGCCACAAACTCTGCAGGAATACTTTTAAATGAATTTTCTGCGGCTTTTCAACAGGCGGAAAAGAAAAAAAAATGGTGAAAACTTTACGTGTAGTTCGGGTTTTGTGTGTAGCTGGTGATTGTGGTAGTAGTGGTTGGTGCTGAAGCTGGTGATTGTGGTAGTGGTGGTTGGTGCTGAAGCTGGTGATTGTGGTAGTGGTGGTTAGTGCTGAATCTTGTGATGGTGGGTAGTGGTGGCTGGTGATGAAGCTGGCGATGGTGGTAGTGGTGGTTAGTGCTGAATCTTGTGATGGTGGGTAGTGGTGGCTGGTGATGAAGCTGGCGGTGGTGGTAGTGGTGGTTAGTGCTGAATCTTGTGATGGTGGGTAGTGGTGGCTGGTGATGAAGCTGGCGATGGTGGTAGTGGTGGTTAGTGCTGAATCTTGTGATGGTGGGTAGTGGTGGCTGGTGATGAAGCTGGCGATGGTGGTAGTGGTGGTTAGTGCTGAATCTTGTGATGGTGGGTAGTGGTGGCTGGTGATGAAGCTGGCGATGGTGGTAGTGGTTAGTGTTGAATTTGGTTGTGTAGCTTGCAAGGGTGATGGTTGATGATGACGCTGGCGATAGTGGGAATAGCTGACGGTGATTGTTGTTGTAACATCTGGTTTTTGGACTAATGATAATTGCAGAGCTGGTTAATCTTTACTGTAATGACTGATAGTGGTTGGTGACTAGTAGTCTTGGAGGTGGTTGTTGGGTTTACAGTGGCTGTGGTGCTGAAGCAGATAGTTACTAGTAGTTATGGTTGTTGCGTAGTTATGTTGTGACTGCAGTGATGTAGCTGGTATTGAGTGTGCGTGTTGGTGACTGTATTTCTTAGTGGTTGCTGCGATTGTGTTATTGCTGGTGGATGGTGGTTGTGTTGCTTGGTAGTTGGAAGTCGTGGTAGTAGTTAGCTGTGACGGTTGTGTTCACTGGTGGTTATATTGAATAGTTGCAGTGATAGTTGTAATAGATGGTTGTGGAGGTTATAGATGAGGACCACCCACAGGTGCTGCATTTCGAAACATTGCACTGACAGCTACTTTAAGTGCCTTCCCATCTCAGTTACAATGTGGCTGTTGCAACGAAGATGTTCCCAGTCTATGTTGTGGTTGAAAATATGAAGACGATGCTCTTGCCTGAACTTTATTCTTGGTAATAACTTTAAGAATTTCACATTTACTAAGAATTTCTACATCAGCTTTAACTTTATACGCTGTTTTGATTGATTCAGTGTTGAAGTTTGGCGTCTGAAAGCGTTTACTGGCATTTTTTTTTATTAACGAGCGAATCACAGACCGGGTGGAAAGAGAACCCATGGCAGGACTCGCCTGCCTTGAGTTTGACTCCTCTCGCGTTCTGTGATTTTCTTAGCTACGGTGTATGGATATACACCGGCATTGATGCTATATAGTGTAACAACGTATCATTTATCATAGATCGCAGTCAACAGGATTCGATCCCATGTCAGGGAGGGCTGGCAAGGTTGGAATCCCGCTGACTGGGATCTTTCTCTGTATATACCCACCAGTTTCTGCATGGTGCATTGATATAAAAATCGCTTGTGAGGTCAGAATATACAAGAGGAGAATGAAATACGTAGCCTGAAACCATGCTTAAGGTAAAATGATGTGTCCGGGCTGGGGAAAAACATGGCTTGTGAACCAGGCTGCCCAGCTTTTGAGGCATCTGTTGCAGAGTAGTGTAGAGCGTCACCTGGGAACCCTGATAGCCTACCCATGACGTGAGTTCACATCCTACTGACTGCATTCTTTCTCTGTATATACCCGCTTGTTTCTGCGTTCTGCACTCCCATAAATTATCATAATATAAAACAGAACTGCTCTCTAAACTGCATTTGAAAAGGAAAAATTGAGCAAAACTGTAATAGTAATAAATAATTTGCATGAAATGAAAGTCTTCCCGTTTGTCCGATGTCTGTGGAAGTCTGCAGTACCTTGAGGGAATTTTGTGTCGCTGAGGATGTTTGTACTCACGGCTGAATTGCAGACGGAGAGCTGTTATCTTAGTGCAATTCAGAGCCCATCCCTCCTAAAGGTATATTAGCACCCTCCCCAGGATGCCACCCAAAGCAAGCGGCTAACACTCAGGTACCTACTTAATGCAAGTTTCAAAAAGAAAGAGAGAGTATCAGGTGTAAGGAAACATGCCCCGAGTTACCACTGTAGGGGGTGGGGAGGGGAGGGGAGGGGAGGGGAGGGGAGAGGAGGGGAGGGGAGAGGAGGATAGGGGATATGGTGGGAGGAAGAAAGGGAGGAAGGAAGGGAGGAAGGAAGGGAGGAAGGAAGGGAAGGGATGATTCTTTGTGTAACCTGATCAGTCTTATTCAAGTAAGTTACTCTCGCTCTTACAAGGATTTTCTTATTAGAAGGGAGAGGTGGGGGGGAGGTGATGATATTTTCCCATGCAAGGTACATGTTCACAGCCAGGTAGATCTCGGAAGACACTCTACAGAAATTATTATTATTATTATTAATATTATTGTTATTATTAATATTTGAAGTAGTAGTAGTAGCAGCAGTAGCAGTAATAGAAGTGGTAGTGGTGGTAGGTGGTAGGTGGCAGTGGTGTGGTGGCGGTGGCGGTGGTGGTGGTGGAAGTGAGTAGGTGGTGGTGGTGGTGGTGTGGTAGGTGGCCGTGTGGTAGTGGTGGTGGCGGTGGTGGTGATGAGTGGTGGTAGGTAGGTAGTGGTGGTAGGTGGTAGGCGGTGGTGGTGGTGGTGGTGGAGTGTGTGGTAGTGAATGTAGTGGTAGTGGTGGCAGTGGTAGTGGTGGAGTAGGTAGTAGTGGTAGTAATGGCAGTGGTGGTGGCGGTGGTGGTAGTGGTGGTATGGTAGTAGTAGTTGGTTGGTGGTGGTAGAAGTGAGTAGGTAGTAGTGGTAGTAGTGGTGGTAGCGGTGGTATGTGGTAGTGGTGGTTGTTGTGCAGTGGTAGGTGGCAGGTGGTGGTGGTGGAGTGGTAGTAGGTAGCGGCAGGTAGGTGGTAGTGGTAGTAGGTGGTGGCGGTGGTGGTGGTGGAGTGGTGTGGTAGGTGGTAGTGGATGATGGTGTGGCAGCTGGTAGGTGGTGGTGGTGGTGGTAGGTGGATGGTGGTGGCAGTGGTAAGGCAGGCAGCAGTCGTGAGGTGGTGGTGGTGGTGGTGGGAGTAGGTGGTGGTAGGTGGTAGTGGTAGGTGGTGGCAGTGGTAGAGTGGAGTGAGTAGTGGTGGTAGCAGGTGGTTGTGGTGGTGGGAGTGGTGGTGGTAGGTGGAGTGGTGAGTGGTGAGTGGAGTGGTGGCGGTGGTGGTGGTGGACGTGGTGGTGGTAGTGGTAGTAGTGGTGGTGGTGGCAGCGGCAGTGGTGGCGGTGGTGGTGGTGGACGTGGTGGTAGGTGGTGGTGGTGGAGTGGTAGGTGGTAGGTGGTGGTGGCAGGTCGTGGTGGCGGTGGTGGTGGTGGGAAGTGGTAGTGGAGTGGTGGTAGTGGTGGTGGTGGTGGTGGTGGTAGTGGTAGTGGTAGGCGGTGGTAGTGGTGGTGGATGGTAGGCACTGGTGTATGTAGGTAGCAGCAGCAGTGTGGTGGTGGTGGTAGGTGTAGGTGGTAGTGGCAGTCGTGGTGGCGGTGGTGGTGGTGGGAAGTGGTGGTAGTGGTGGTGGTGGTGTATGTGGTGGTGGTGATGGTGGAGTGGTAGTAGTAAGTAATGAGTAGTAGGTGGTAGGCGGTGGTAGTAGGTAGTGGTGGTAGGTAATGGCAGTGGTAGGTGGCGGTGGTGGTGGTGGTGGTGGTAGTGGTAGGTGGTAGGTGGTGGTAGTGGTGGTTGTGGTGGTGAGTAGTGGTGGTAGTGGTAGTGGTAGGTGGTGGCGGTGGTGGTGGTGAGTGGTGGTAGGTGGTTGTTGTGCAACAGTGGTGGTGGCGGTGGTTGGTGGTGGTGAGTAGTGTGTAGCAGTGGATGGTGGTGGTAGTGGATGGTGGTGGCGGTGGTGGTGGTGAGTAGTGGTGGAGTGGAGTGGTGGTAGTGGTGGTAGCGGCAGGTGGTGGTGGTGGTGGTAGGTGGTGTGAGTGGCAGTGGATGTGGCAGGCAGGCGGTCGTAGGTGGCGGTGGTGGTGGTGGTGGTGGTGGTAGTGGTGTAGGTGGTGGCGGTGGTGGTGGTGGTGGTGGTGGTAGTGGTGGTGGTTGTGGTGGTTGAGTGGTGGAGTGGGTAGTGGTGGTGGTAGTGGAGTGTGGTGGTAGGTGGCGGTGGTGGTGGTGGGTGGTGGTGGTAGTAGTGGTAGTGGTGGTAGTGGTGGTGGCAAGCGGTGGTGGTGGTGGTGGTAGTGGTGTAGTAGGTAGGTGCGGTCGTGGTGGCGGTGGTGGTGGTAGGAGTGTGGTAGTGGTAGTGGTGGTAGGTGGTGGTGGTGGAGTGGTGTGGTGGTGGTGGTGGTGGTGGTGGTGGAGCGGTGGTGGTGTGGTGGCAGGCAGCGGTGGTGGTGGTGGTGGTGGTGGTAGTGGTAGTGGTGGCAGTCGTGGTGGCGGTGGTGGTGGTGGGAAGTAGGTGGTAGGTGTGGTGGTAGGTGGTGGTGGCGGTGGTGGTGGTGGTAGTAGTGGTGGACGGTGGTGGTGGCGGTGGTGGTGGTGGGAGTAGGTAGTGGTAGGTGGTGGTAATGGTAGTAGGTAGTAGTAGTAGTAGTAGTAGTAGTAGTGGCGGTAGCAGGAGTAGTGAAAATAGTAGTGATAGTAGTAGTATGACATCGAGGAAACCTTTTAAAAAAAGCCTAGCCAAAAATCCCCACTTAAGCCCCAGCCAACCCCCACCCCCACCCCCACCCCCACCCTCTACCCCCCACCCCCCACCCCCACCCTCTTCCCCCCACCCCCCACCCACACCCTCTACCCCCCACCCCCCACCCTCTACCCCCCACCACCCACCCCCACCTCCCACCCTCTACCCCCCACCACCCACCCCCACCCCCCACCCTCTACCCCCCCACCACTCACCCTCACATCCCACCCTCTACCCCCCCCACCCCCCCACCCCCACCACCCACCCCCACCCCCCCACCCTCTACCCCCCCTCGCCCATGAAAGGGACAAGGCTTCAAAAAATTAAAATTTAGGTCCTCCGCCTTCCGATTTTTTTTCTCACTAGCGGGGGCGTCAACCCCCTCCCTTCTCCCCTTTCCCCCTGCCCAAGCTGCCACTCACCGGACACTTAATTGAGTCGGAACAAGGTTTAATTGAAGTCAAAAATATTACTTGTCACCATTAACAGCTCAGGACTGTCTCTAATTTCTCTAATTATTTTCTAGGGATTTTTTTCTGGTCCGGCTTCTTCTGTTTTGATTCTTTTCAAATGGCTTTTTAATTTTATTTTTAATTTGTGATTTCTCGACAGTGGCGTCTGGGCTGTTGTTTGATTCTGTACAATGATCAAGTAAATATCTAATTGGCAAGAGTATGTACACCGAGAGGTATATATCTCTCAGTGTACTTTATGTACACGAAGTGGTAGATATTTGTCGGTAAACATGCAACGAGAAGTGAACAAGTAGCCGCGGGTTCCCAGGAATCTTCACGACAGAGCCAAAGCTGTCGTTCACGAGGCATCTGCCGGGTGTGCCACAGGGAATGTGCACTCAATCCCACATCTGGCAACATCCGTGCACACAATAGATGTCTAGGCTCCAGGAGAGCTCCAAATGAGAACAACCAACAGCCTCCCCCAGCAGACAGGGCTGACAGCTACCGTGACTTCACCTCTACAGAGGACCTCAAATCTGCAATCAAATTAACATCCACCAGGACTCTGACACACATCCCCAAAGCAGCTCGCCCTCAAGCTGCTAGCAAATTCACTGACCTTCTGAAGAAAGTCAACGATGCTCCGTCAAACAACAGATCCTGGCACAACTTGCTGCTTTTTGGCAATGCCTGTTTGGCTGTCCCACCAAGGAGGGACAAGTCACTAGCAACGCATGTTATTAGGGCAATAAATGCATTCCCAAGGGATGACAACCTCGTCCGTCTCCCCCCTAGGGCGACAAACACCCGCCGGGCAAATGCCAACAACAGGACACCCGACACCTCAAAAATCAGAGCCCAAATTAGCAAAAAAATAGAAGAGGGTAATACTATTGGAGCTTTGAGACTTATAACCAGTGAGGATACCATCGCTCCCAAGGACGTCAGCACGGCACAAGCTCTGAAGGACAAACATCCACCCAGGGCTCCCAGTACCAACATTGACCTCCCTGACATTGCAGCAGGCGAAGAACATCTAACCTTACAGGATGCTGATGTGTATAAAGCTGCTATGTCATTTCCACAGGGTTCAGCAGGAGGTTTCACTGGTTTAAGGCCTCAACACTTAAAACAAATACTCAATCCAGCACTTGGTGAGGTTTCAGAGAGGCTGCTGTCTGAACTCACCAAATTTTCCAACCTGTGCCTGGCTGGCGGTGTCCCAGAGGCCATCAGACCCTTTTTCTTTGGTGCCTCATTGTGTGCCCTCCGCAAAAAGGATGGCGGAATCAGGCCCATTGCAGTGGGTAACACCCTTCGGCGCCTAGTCGCCAAGGCTGCAGTAAGAAGGGTGAGTCAAGAGGCTGCTGCAATGCTGAAACCAACTCAGCTCGGTTTCGGCGTTCAACAGGGCTGTGAAGCAGCTGCCCACGCAGCACGAGTATATATCAAAAACATGTCCTATGAAAAAGCCTTGGTCAAATTGGACTTTGCCAATGCTTTCAACTCAGTCAGAAGGGATGCTGCTCTCCAAGCAGTTTATAGAAACTTCCCTTCCCTTTATCCCTTCATAGAATCGTGTTATAGTGTGACTTCAAAACTATTGTTTGGGGACCATGAAATTGACTCGTGTGAGGGCGTGCAACAGGGGGACCCTCTCGCCCCCTTTCTATTTTGTTTGGTCATCAAGGAAGTCACGGAGGCACTCTCCAGCGAGCTCAATATCTGGTTCCTGGACGACGGTACCCTGGCTGGCACAACAGAGTCTCTCCTGGAGGACATCAGTAAAATTAAAGACATGGGAGAAAGCCTGGGCCTTTCTTTAAACCCCTCCAAATGTGAAATAGTTTCTACCAATCAACAGTTGATACAGAATATTAGTACCGTTTTACCAGGAGCACGAGCCATTGATCCAGCCAATAGCACTCTCCTCGGTGCTCCTCTTGGGTCCAATGCCATCGATCTGGTCCTAGGAAAAAAAGTCTCAGATCTCCGGACGATGGAAAGCAGGATGAAAGACATTGACACACACGATGCCTTCTACCTACTCACCAGGTGCCTGTCAACGCCAAAACTTACCTATTTTCTGAGATGCTCCCCAGCCTTCAGCAGTCCAAAACTCAAGGAATATGACTCTCTCCTGAAGGCCATGCTAGAGAGTGTATTGAATCTTTCCCTTGACGATGGACAGTGGTTGCAAGCCTCACTTCCGGTCAGGCTTGGAGGGCTAGGAGTACGCAGATCCTCCCAGATTGCTCTACCAGCTTTCCTATCCTCTTCCATTGCATCAAACGAGTTGATAAGACAAATTCTTCCTGACACCCTCAGTGACTCAGCAGGAATAGAAGACCCTAGCTATGTCAGTGCCATCACCGAATGGGAGACTCTTGCTGCTCCAGCACCAAACCCTAGTGCAGCACTGGCTCACAAACAGTCAAGCTGGGATAGCCCAATTGCTGAAAAGGTGCTTGCCAACATGCTCAGGGCTGCAACATCAGATAGGGAGATTGCCCGTCTCCAGGCTGTGAGTGCACCTCACTCCGGGGACTTCCTCCAAACAGTTCCCATATCGGCAATGGGAACGCGACTCGACCCTAAGACCCTCCGTATTGCAGTGGCTCTGCGCCTTGCTGCCCCAATTCACACAGAATATATGTGTATTTGCGGCGAAGTGCAAGCAGACCAATACGGACTACATGGTCTTAACTGTTCCAAAACCAAGGGCTGGCATGCAAGACACAATGAGGTCAACGACATCATTAAGAGAACCCTTGCTACAGCTGGATGCCCTGCCGAGAGGGAGCCACGATCACTTGCAGCAAACAATACCCACAACCCAGCAAACCGCCCCGACGGGATCACCATCTATCCTTGGAAGAATGGCAAGCTCTTAGCATGGGACTATACCTGTGTGTCCACACTGGCTGACACCTATATCCATCACAGTGTGGGGCGACAGGGAGGAGCTGCTGACCACAGGGAGGAGTACAAGATCAGCAAGTACAGGGACATTAGCCAACAGTATCAATTTGTCCCAGTGGGATCGGAGACCTTGGGATCATGGGGAAAAAATGCCACACGTTTCCTTAAAGAATTGGGTTCCAGACTCATCGACACCACCAGGGACCCAAGGGCAGCCACTTTCATGTTCCAGCGCCTCAGCGTCGCCATCCAGAGGGGAAATGCTTGCTGCATACTTGGCTCACGTCCAGCCTCGGAGGAGCTGGAGGAAATTCATCATCTTTGATACATTGTGCCATTGTATTCATGTTTATGTTTTTTTCTGTAAATGTATTTTGTTTATTAATAAATGTTCACATAGAATTAGAAACATATAGGGGGTGGTAGGAGAAGAAAATATTCAAACAGCTCCGGGGAGAACCTTGAGTTTTCTCTGAGGTACGTTTATTGTCTTCTCTGAGGATGAGGGTCCCCATTCCAGCTATAGAGGTGGTACTTCCCTATATATATATATATATATATATATATATATATATTATATATGTATATATATATTATATATGTATATATATATTTATATATATGTATATATATATTATATATGTATATATATGCAATAAAATCACAGTAAACAGGTGATTTCAGAATATACAAAACAACCACTCTGAAAGAATAGAGAAATTCCAATAGCTTAGCCCATTCTATAAACTTTACTGATGAGTTTGAAGAAAATAACTCATTGCCTTTTCTAGATGTTTTAATTATTAAGGGTAATAATGAATTCAAATTTAAAATTTACAGAAAACCTACAAATAACTGTTCCTATGTCCACTATTATTCCTCGCATCAAGATAGAGTCAAACTGTCTGTTTTCTCATCAATGTTTTTGAGAGCTTTACGAATTTGTAGTCCTGAGTTCATAGATGAGGAAATATCCAAAATTTATGAAATAGGTAATGATTTAAAATACCCAAGAAATGTAATTGATAAATCTTTTAAAGTTGCTAGAAATACTTTTTACAATCCAAAAAGGGACAACCAGCCATATTCAACTAAAAATATGTTGGTTCTCCCTTACCATGAAAACTTGGTTGATATGCCTTCTCTTCTTAAGACTTTTAATATTAAAGTTGTATTCAAAAATCTTGATACAGTAAAAAAAATTTTGATAAAGAATTCCCCCCAAAATGCTGATGGATGTGTCTATAAGATTCCTTGTAAAATTTGCGATAAAGTTTATTACTGTCAAACTGGTAAAAATCTCGAACTAAGATTAAAACAACATAAATATAGCATTAGAACTGGACAAGATTCCAATGCTCTATTTATTCATGTTAGAGATTTTAACCATCCAATTGATTTTCAAAAAGTTGAGAAAGTAGTATCAAGCAAGTCCATGGTCGACAGGAATATAATTGAATCTTGTTTCATAAAAAGCAGTTTTGACAATAATATGAATATTTCCTTTGGTTTATATAAATTAGATCCATTTATAATTAATAGAATTTGGGAAGAATTTAATAATACACTGGACAAATAATAATTTTTAAATTTTCTTGGGTAGAATAGTTTGTTGGTGAGTTGTGCAAAGGACCTGTCCAGTTGGGCCTGCGCGCGTCAGGTGTTTAGCCGTTGTGGGATCTGATAGGGAGGTGTTGGCCAGACCCTTTATATAGCTTCCTTGGATGCTTTACTTTCATAGTTCCTTGATAATGTGAGTAGTCACGAAAGCGCTTGGAATTTCTCTATTCTTTCAGAGTGGTTGTTTTGCATGTATATATATATATATATATATATATATATATATATATATATATATATATATATATATATATATATATATATATATATATATATATATGTATTACTGGAGACTACGATGATGGTGATCACATTCATTCAGGCTGAGGGACTCATTACTTCCTCTCTTACCGCCTCCTGTCTCCACACCTTCAATTAATTAACGTCGGTATAGAACTGATAAAGTCTCTCGTGGGCGAAAACGTCTTCAGGATGAAGATAACAATGTATCGCACCAGTCTTTTATTCATCATATGTGGCGCATGTTAAAAAAAAAAAGATCGGCCAATTAGGCAGATCCGCCCTTAAATATAAACCTTTCCCAAAATGGTCTGCTATGCCTTATAGACGAATTATTTAATAAAAAATTGCATAAACAGATTTAAGTTAAAAAATGGTTTAAAAAATGGAGACGGGATTAATAACAAAGGTTTATATCAGGTTAAATTCAGCACAAAGTTTTAACTTAAACCTCAGTAAACCTTGAGTAATTAATGGAACGTAATTTAACCTTGACGTTGATCAATTTATTAAAGGTCAGTCTACATTAATCAGCATCAGTGATGTTTATTATATTATGTCTCAGACTGAGTCGTGCTGACTTACTGACAAGAAAAGAGAATTTTTTTTTTCACCGTGTTTATTCAGCATGATATACACACCGAGATGTGTGTCAGTGTATGTATACCGAGACACACACACACACACACACACACACACACACACACACACACACACACACACACACACACACACACACACACACATACACAAACACACACACACACATATACACACACACACACACACACGCACACATATACACACACACATACACACACACACACACTCACATACACACACACACCTACACACACACACACACACACACACACACACACACACACACACACACACACATACACACACGCACTTTCCCTAAATTCTTAACGTGCTTGACCCGGTGCGGGTTCCCAACTGGTGCTGCATATTCTAGTATGGGCCTGACGTACCCGGTGTACAGTGTCTTGAAAGATTCCTTACTTAGGTATCGGAATGCTAATCTCAAGTTTGCCAGGCGCCCATATGCTGCAGCAGTTATCTGGCTGATGTGTGCTTCCTGAGACATGTTCGGTGTTATATTCACGCCAAGATCTTTCTCCTTGAGCGAGGTTTGCAGTCGCTGGCCACCTAGCCTATACTCTGTCTGCGGTCTTCTTTGCCCTTCTCCGATCTTCTTGACTGCACTTGGCAGGGTTGAATTCGAGAAGCCAGTTGCTGGACCACGTGTCTAGCCTGTCCAGGTCTCTTTGAAGGCTGCCTGATCCTCATCTGATTTAATTCTCCTCGTTAACTTCACAACCTCTGAGAACAGGGACACTTCAGAGTCTATCCCTTCCATCATGTCACTCACATATACCAAAAATAGCACTGGTCCTCCTGTCTAAAGGAGTACCTCCTGTCTAAAGGAGTGTGTCGTTCTTCTTCCTGTACTTTCTTTCACCCAAAAATGTGCCACTCCTCGGTCCTCCAGAAGCAGTGTTACAACATCGACTGCCCTGCATACCATCTAAAAGGGACCAGGAGGCACAGACCCCACAAGACAAACAATAGTAGCTACGACAACCCAACTCCAGGTGATTTTTAAGTGGCAGGAAACGGAAAAAGAACATGGAAGGAAATAACAAAAATAGTTCACCACCTCGGAGCCTTGTTGGACTGGAGGCGCAGCCAGTGGCCACCCATGGCCCTCCAGAATTACAACTACTGATGCCAATAGCAAAATCCCCCCAACAAACACAGAATACAACCTCGTTCATATTTGCTAATATACAGGGCCTTAAGCCATCCACCAACAACAAAATACCTTTTATCAGTGGACTTCTAGAGGAGTCTAATGCAATGTTTGCAGCCTTCACAGAGACTCACACAAAAGATCACTTTGACAGTGAAATATGGATAAGTGGTTACAACCTTTTTAGATGCGACAGAAAAAACAGGCAACAAGGGGGGGGGGGTTGGCCTGTATGTCAAAGAGTCCCTCATCTGCATGGAGTTGCTGAGCACCACAAATGAGGTAGTTTAAGTTCTATCAATAAAGATCGAGAACCAAAACCTAGTCATTGTGGTTGTATACAAGCCACCAGATGCAACCTCACAACAGTTCAAGGAACAGCTACTGAAAATTGATTACTGTTTGGAAAACCTTCCAGCTCCATCCCCAAACATCTTACTGCTTGGTGATTTCAACCTAAGGCATACAAAATGGAAGAATGTAGCAAATAATGTTATAGCTGAAACAATCCCCGGAGGTAGCGCAGATGAAAGGTCACACACACATGAGCTACTAAGTGTCTGCGAAAAACACACCTTAAGCCAGCAGATAGTGGAGGCAACAAGACTAGAAAACACACTTGACCTTATCTTCACAAATAATGAGGACCTGATAAGAGACATAAGAATATCAAAAACAACTAATTCCGATCACAACCTAATCGAAGTCCAGACGTACATGCATAGGGGTCCTGATCAGCAGAATGCATGTACCTGTGAAGATGTCTTCACAAAATACAACTTCAACAACAAGAACATCAACTGGGACCAGGTAAACAATGTCCTAAACGAAACATGTTGGGAAGATGTCTTAAATGACATGGATCCAAACTAGTGCCTTGAAAGGATCAACTTCCTGGCAGCCGAAGCATGTTCTAGGCATATTCCCCTAAGAAAGAAGAAGAGCAGGAGTAAACTGGAGAGAGAAAGACGCTCCCTCTATAGAAGACGACGAAGAGTCACTGAGGTCCTCAGGAGTGCTAGAATATCTGATACACGAAAGGAGGCGCTGACCAGGGAAGTGGAAACTATCGAACTTAAGTTAAATGACTCTTACAGGAACCAGGAGAGGCAGGAGGTGCTTAAAGCTATTAGTGAAATTGAAAGAAATTCAAAATATTTCTTTTCATATGCCAAAAACAAGGCAAATACCACATCTAGTATCGGGCCCTTACTCAGACAGGATGGGACTTACACAGATGACAACAAGGAAATGAGTGATATATTGAAATCCCAGTACGACTCTGTGTTTAGTGAACCACTAATCGGTCTGAGGATCGACGACCCAAATGATTTCTTCATGAATGAGCCTCAAAACTCCATAAATGTATGCCAGATTTCAGACATTACCCTAACTCCGATAGATTACGAAAAAGCCATTGACAACATGCCTATGCACTCAGCCCCGGGCCCAGACTCGTGGAACTCTGTTTTCATTAAGAACTGCAAGAAACCATTCTCGCGTGCCCTAAGTACACTATGGAGGAGGAGCTTGGACATGGGTGAAATTCCACAGTCACTTAAAACAACGGATATAGCCCCACTCCATAAAGGTGGCAGCAAAGCATTAGCTAAGAACTATAGACCAATAGCTCTGACGTCCCACATCATAAAAATCTTTGAAAGAGTGCTAAGAAGCAGGATTGCAAATCACATGGATTCCCAAAATCTGCTCAACCCAGGGCAACATGGGTTCAGGGCAGGTCGCTCCTGCCTCTCACAACTACTGGATCACTATGACATGGCCTTGGATGCACTGGAAGAAAATCAGAATGCAGATGTAATATACACAGACTTTGCAAAAGCATTTGACAAATGCGATCATGGCGTAATAGCCCATAAAATACGTGCTAAAGGAATAACTGGGAAAGTGGGGAGATGGATCTTCAACTTCCTAACAAATCGAACACAAAGAGTAGTGGTCAACAGAGTTAAATCGGAGGCTGCCATAGTGAAGACCTCTGTTCCACAAGGCACAGTACTCGCCTCCATCTTATTCCTTATCCTCATATCAGACATAGACAGAGATATACACCACAGCACCGTATCATCCTTTGCGGATGATACTAGGATCTGCATGAGGCTGTCATCTGCTGAGGACGCGGTTAACCTCCAAGAAGATATAAACAAAGTTTTCCAGTGGGCAACGGTAAACAATATGATGTTCAATGAGGACAAATTCCAACTACTCCGTTATGGAAAACTGGAGGAGATAATAACTAGAACAGAGTATACTACTGACTCCGGCCATACAATAGAGCGGAAAAATAATGTAAGGGACCTGGGAGTAGTAATGTCTGAGGATCTCACTTTCAAGGATCACAACAGTGCCACGATCACACGTGCAAAGAAAATGATAGGATGGATAATGAGAACTTTCAAAACGAGAGATGCCAAGCCAATGATGTTTCTTTTCAAATCACTTGTTCTCTCTAGGCTGGAATACTGCTGTACATTAACATCTCCATTCAAAGCAGGTGAAATCGCAGATCTAGAGAGTGTACAGAGATCCTTTACTGCACGTATAAGTTCTGTCAAGCACCTTAACTACTGGGAACGCTTGGAAGCACTTGACTTGTACTCGTTGGAATGCAGGAGGGAGAGATATATCATAATCTACACTTGGAAAATCTTGGAAGGAATGGTCCCAAATCTGCACACAGAAATCACTCCCTTCGAAAGTAAAAGACTGGGCAGGCGATGCAAAATGCCCCCAATAAAAAGTAGGGGCGCCATTGGTACACTAAGGGAAAACACCATAAGTGTCAGGGGCCCAAAACTGTTCAACAGCCTCCCATCAAGCATTAGGGGAATTGCCAATAAGCCCCTGGCTGCCTTCAAGAGAGAGCTGGACAGATACCTAAAGTCAGTGCCGGATCAGCCGGGCTGTGGCTCGTACGTTGGACTGCGGGCGGCCAGCAGTAACAGCCTAGTTGATCAGGCCCTGATCCATCGGGAGGCCTGGTCATGGACCGGGCAGCGGGGGCGTTGATCCCCGGAATAACCTCCAGGTAACCTCCAGGTCCTAAGACCGACCCCTGTGGCACCCCTCTCGTCACAGGTGCCCACTGTGATACCTCATCACGTACCGTGACTATACCATGCCTCCCTGTCAGGTATTCTCTGATCCATTGTAGTGCCCTTCCTGTTATACGCGCCTGATCCTCTAATTTCTGCACTAATCTCTTGTGAGGAACTGTGTCGAAGGCCTTCTTGCAGTCCAAGAAGATGTGTGTGTGTGTGTGTGTGTGTGTGTGTGTGTGTGTGTGTGTGTGTGTGTGTGTGTGTATATGTATGTGTGTGTGTGTGTGTTTGCCTGGGTGAGTGAGTGCGCGTGTGTGAGTTTGAGTGCATGTTCTGTGTGAGAGTACATATTGTGCATGAGAGAGTGTGTATTCTGAGTGAGAGAGTACGTGAGAGAGTGTATGTTCTGCGTGAGAGAGTGTGTGTGAGTGCATGTTCTGCGTGAGAGAGTGCGTGTTCTGCGTGAGAGTGCGTGTATGAATGCATGTTCTGCATAAGAGAATGCGTGTGTGAGTGCATGTTATGCGTGTGTGAGTGCATGTTCTGCGTGTGTGAGTGCATGTTCTGCGTGAGAGAGTGCGTGTGTGAGTCCATGTTCTGCGTAAGAGAATGCGTGTTCTGCGTGAGAGGGTGCGTGTGTGAGTGCATGTTTTGCGTGAGAGAGTGCGTGTGTGTGAGTACATGTTTTGCGTGAGAGAGTGCGTGAGAAAGTGCCTGAGAGAGTGCGTGAGAGAGTGCGTGAGAGAGTGCGTGTGTGAGTGCGAGTGTGAGTGCAAGGTTTCGTGATAATTTCTGAGTGGGTCTAATTACATATGAATTTCTTTACACAGTTTATCAATGAATCCCGACAATACGTTTGCATTTTTTATCCGTGTGCTTGTGTATGTTTGTGTGTACCAGCGAGCGTGATAACGTACGCGTGTGCGTGCGTGCTGGAGTACACACATGATCTTGCATGTACCTAATTACCTAGTAATTCCTAGCTGTTACCTAGTTAAGCTTGTGAGCTTTGAGCTTTACCGTCTGGGCTCACCTCCCAGCTTCCTATTAGCCAGCTACATCGGGAATTATCGTGTCTTGTGTTTTTTTACGATGTTGTGTACTGTTTGTACTCTGCTGCACTGGGAGGTAACATTCTCATGTCTGGCACTTCAATTATCAACCTGGGGGGGGGAGGGGGGATGGCGATGAATGTAAAACTTGCATAGATATCTTTGAAAATTCTGTTACGTTATATACTCATATTAATTTTAAGTGTGCTTATGTATACATATGCATACCTAGAACAAAACTGAGTAGCACCTATACGCACAGGAGATATGCAATTCTTTTTTGTCTTCTTACCTACGGGGTGTTATGCCCCTTCAGAACTATTCTGAGGCTGTGGAAGTCTTCCATTACGTCCATGTAAGTGATCCTTGTACTCTTGTGTCCAATGATTTTTCTCTCGTTCAGGTTCAACTTTTGTTGAACTATGTGCGTGTTAACTTGCCTATATTCCACATGTTCGCTCTCTTTCTTCCCACCTTCACGAGTTTCAATCTACTAAATGTTTCACTTAAGCTTTCATTAGCCAGTCTGTGCTCCAAGACTGTGACAACTCATTTGTCGTCATATACTGTATGAGACGTGGCTCCACACTGGCGCCGTGTATTCTTAGGGGTGGTCGGACAAATTTTGTATGTAGGGACCAGAATGCTTCCTCTAGGATTCTTTACTAATGTCATTCTTATATTTGCTGATTTGACGCACACTGCCAGCGCTATTTAGTTTGTGTTTTAGGGGGTCGATGTTTGATTCCATGAGCTGCTCTTCCACGTGATTACATTTTCTCTAATGTCTTCTCACCTTCGCCTATTTTTCAGTATCTTATAACTGGTGGGGTTGAATGCGAACAGCCATTTTATTCAGGCCGTTTCCACAGATATTCAAGGTTGTCTTGACGTTTTTAGCAGTCGTCGTCCGAGTGATTCCCACTTATTACTTTTGTATCGTCTGCCAACATTGTTATGTACAACTATAAATATACCTTTCCCAGTATTTTGTCAAATGCTCTGATCTTTATAATAAACGTAACTTAATCTGTCCTTTGCTCTCTCCTTATTGCTCCTGATCCTGGCTGATTCCTAATGCTTCACATTACCTGCCTTCTAGTTTTGTACCATTTTTCTGTGACTCGCATCGTGATAAAGGTCCGGGAAGGATCGAAACATCGTCATAGATTACCTCTCCAAGCTTCCAGAGAAATAGAGAGATCGTTACTTATGCCAGAAATAAAACTGATTTCGGGACGAATCCTACCATTATTATTATTATTATTATTATTATTATTATTATTATTATTATTATTATTATTATTATTATTATTATTATTATCCCTAAATGGGTCATTCAGCACTTGGCGAATGGGAGGCAATATACAATGATGCTAAACAGGAATGGAAAGCTCCAGTTACTTGGACCAAGAAACTTGGACACTTAAGGTTAATTTCATCTACCCTTTGGCTTAGTTATTTTTTAACCACTCTTTTTCTTATACCATTATTATTATTAATTTTATTATTGTGCCTCAACTGGCGCCTGGAAATGGCTGGTAGACAGATTTATTCCGTGGAAAATTTTCCGGTTATTATATAGCTTATTGTAGAAGACTTTCCAGTTGAGAAATATGCAGTTATTTCTTTTCTGCTAAATTTTCGAGTACGCTTGCGTGTAATCTGGTGTGTTTACGAGTATAATCTGTCTACATGTGTGTTTGTGTTTAATTCCAGTGTGCGTGCCTGTGTGCAACCTAGTGTATTTATGTGTACATCTGCATGTGTACGTGAAGTATGTGTTTGAACGTATCTCCAAGGTATGTGCGTTTGTGTCTGTTCCACATGTTTGTTGCTGTGTAAGCCAGTGTGCTAGTGTAAAATCCGCATGTGTTTAAGTGTAATCCCCGAGTGTGTTTGTGTGTACTTCCAGTTTTGTGTGTGTGTGTGTACTCACCTAGTTGTACTCACCTAGTTGAGGTTGCAGGGGTCGAGTCCGAGCTCCTGGCCCCGCCTCTTCACTGATTGCTACTAGGTCACTCTCCCTGAGCCGTGAGCTTTATCATACCTCTGCTTAAAGCTATGTATGGATCCTGCCTCCACTACATCGCTTCCCAAACTATTCCACTTACTGACTACTCTGTGGCTGAATAAATACTTCCTAACATCCCTGTGATTCATCTGTGTCTTCAGCTTCCAACTGTGTCCCCTTGTTACTGTGTCCAATCTCTGGAACATCCTGTCTTTGTCCACCTTGTCAATTCCTCTCAGTATTTTGTATGTCGTCATCATGTCCCCCCTATCTCTCCTGTCCTCCAGTGTCGTCAGGTTGATTTCCCTTAACCTCTCCTCGTAGGACATACCTCTTAGCTCTGGGACTAGTCTTGTTGCAAACCTTTGCACTTTCTCTAGTTTCTTCACGTGCTTGGCTAGGTGTGGGTTCCAAACTGGTGCCGCATACTCCAATATGGGCCTAACGTACACGGTGTACAGGGTCCTGAATGATTCCTTATTAAGATGTCGGAATGCTGTTTTGAGGTTTGCTAGGCGCCCATATGCTGCAGCAGTTATTTGGTTGATGTGCGCTTCAGATGTGCCTGGTGTTATACTCACCCCAAGATCTTTTTCCTTGAGTGAGGTTTGTAGTCTCTGACCCCCTAGACTGTACCCCGTCTGCGGCCTTCTTTGCCCTTCCCCAATGTGTGTGTATGTGTGTGTGTGTGTATGTGTGTGTGTGTGTGTGTGTGTGTGTGTGTGTGTGTGTGTGTGTGTGTGTGTGTGTGTGTGTGTGTGTGTGTGTGTGTGTGTGTGTGTGTGTGTGTGACTGAGAAATTACCTGGGTGGGCTAAATTGGGACTACCTGACTATGGATCAGGTAGGTGGTGTTGGTTGTCAATATAACGTATATCAGAGCATAGTTCTAGCTGCCCAGACAACTTTTGTTCCGAGTAGGGAAATTATATCTAACAAAAATGATCCCAAATGGATAAACAATAGAATAAAACATCTCACTGGTCAAACGAGAGGCATAATAGGCGTTTCAAAAAAGAGAAAGGGCAGTTAAGAAATCAATATATTCAATTAAAGAGAGATATAAAAAAATGGAATAAGGAAAGCAAAAAGGGATTATGAGGCTAAGGTCGCAAGGGATTCGAAGACTAACCCAAAAATGTTCTTACAGATATAGAGGAGTAAGACTAGGGACAAGATAGGCCCACTTACTGTAACTCAGGTCAGATCACCGACAGTGATAAGGAAATGTGTGAACTTCTCAACACATACTTTCTTTCAGATTTTACGCAGGAAGATATTAGCGAAATTCCAGAAATAATAAATTATGTAGAACAGGACAACAATAAACTATGCACGATTGGGTAACTTGTGACATGGTCCTCAGACAAATAGAGAAATTAAAACCTAACAGATTCCCCGGCCCTGTCGAACTGTTTGCAAGTTTTAAAGGAATGTAAAGAGGAACTTAGTATACCTTTAGCTAATCTTTTCAATATATCACTACATACTGGTATAGTGCCAGACAAGTGGAAAATGGCTAGTGTAATACCTATTTACAAGGCACGTGACAGGTCTTTAGCTTCGAACTATAGACCAATAAGCCTTAGTGGGGAAAATTTATGGAATCAATAATTGCCGAGGCAATTCGTAGTCATCTTGAAAGGCAAAAATTGATTAATGAATCTCAACACGGTTTTACAAAGGAGAGTTCCTGTCTTACGAATTTACTAACTTTTTACACTAAGGTGTTGAAGAGGTAGATCATGGTATTGAATATGATATTGTGTATATGGACTTCAGTAAGGCTTTCGTTAGAGTTCCACATCAGAGGCTATTGAGGAAACTTAAGGCACACGGAATAAGAGGGGATATTTTTTTCCTGGGTAGAGGCATAGTTGACAAATAGGCAGCAGAGTGTTTGCATGAATGGGGAGAAATCAGAATGTGGGCACGTCACGAGCGATGTTCCACAGGGGTCAGTGTTGGGCCCTTTGTTGTTCACAATTTACTTAAACGACATAGATGAAGGAATAAATAATGACATGAGCAAATTTAATGATGACACCAAAATAGGCCGTCCAATTCATTCTAATGAAGGCATAAGATCACTCCAGGATGATTTGAATAGACTGATGCAGTGGCCGAAGAAGTGGCATATGCAATTTAGCATAGACAAATGCAAAGTTCTAAATGTTGAACAGGAAAATAATCATGCCACATATAAACTAAATAATGTAGATCTTAATATTACTGATAGGGAAAAAGGCTATAGGAGTTCTGGTTAGCAGTAATCTGAAAGGGTTGAAGGGTGAAGGGTTCGTAAAGAAGCTAACAGGATCCTTGGCTTCATATAAAGAAGTATAAATAATAGAAGTTCTCAGGTTGTTCTTCAACTCCATATATCCTTGGTTAGGCCTCATTTAAATTATGCTGCACAGTTCTGGTCGCCGTATTATAGAATGGATATAAATGCACTGGAAGGAGGATGACAAAGTTGATCCCATATATCAGAAACCTTCCTTATGAGGATAGACTGAGGGCCCTGTATCTGCACTCTCTAGAAAGGCGTAGATTTAGGAGGGATATGATTCAGGTGTATAAATGGAAAACAGGAATAAATAAAGGGAATGTAAATAGCGTACTAAAAATCTCTAGCCTAGACAGGACCCACAGCAATGGCTTTAAGCTGGAAAAAATCAGATACAGGAAAGCACTGGTTTGGTAATAGAGTTGTGGATGAGTGGAACAAACTCCCGAGTACAGTCATAGAAGCTAAGATGATGTGTAGTTCTAAAAATAGGTTGGATAAATACATGAGTGGGTGTGGGTGGGTGTGAGTTGGACATGTCTAGCTTGTGCTACTAGGTCATGTGCCGTGCTCCTCCCTTAAGTGAATGTGACCTGACCTGACTAGGTTTGTGCGTTGGTTTAAACCGGAAGGAGAATTGGACCTACCTTGCATGGGCCAGTAGGCCTGTTGCAGTGTTCATTCTTTATGTTCTTGTGAGTGTATGTGTGTGTGTGTGTGTGTGTGTGTGTGTGTGTGTGTGTGTGTGTGTGTGTGTGTGTGTGTGTGTGTGTGTGTGTGTGTGTGTGTGAGTATGTGTGTGTGTGTGTGTTTGTGTATTCACCTATTTGTACTCAGCTATTTGTGGTTGCAAGTGTCCAGACATAGCTCCTGGCTCCTCCTCTTCACTGATCGCTACTAGGTCCTATCTCCCCCTGCTCCATAAGCTTTATCATACCTCGACTTAACACTATGTATGGTTCCTGTCTCTACTACATCACTTGCCAGACTATTCCACTTCCTGACAACTCTATGACTAAAAGAATGCTTCCTAACATCTCTTTGCCTTATTTGAGTCTTCAACTTCCAATTGTAACCCCTTGTTTCTGTGTCCCATCTCTGGAACATCCTGTCTCTGTTCACCTTGTCAATTCCTTGCAGTATGCTGTATGTCGGTATCAGGCCTCCCCTAACCCTCTTGTCCTCCAGTGGCGTCAGACCGATTTCCCTTAACCTTTCTTTGTAGGACATTTCCCTGAGCTGTGGAACTAGCCTTGCTGCAAACCTATGCACTTTCTCTAATTTCTTGACGTGATTGACCAGGAGTGGCTTCCAAACTGTTGCTGCATATTCCAGTATGTGCCTGACGTACACGGTGTAAAGAGTCTTGAACGATTCATTACTGAGATATTGGAACGCTATTCTCAGGTTTGCCAGGCGCCCATATGCTTCAGCAGTTATCTGGTTGATGTGCGCTTCAGGAGATGTGCTCGGTACTATACTCACCCCAAAATCCTTTTCCTTGAGTGAGGTTTGCAGTCTTTGGCCACTTAGCCTATACTCTGTCTGCGGTCTTCTTTGCCCTTCCCCGATCTTCATGACTTTGCATTTGGCGGGATTAAATTCGAGGAACCAGTTGCTAGACCAAGCTTCCAGCCTGTCCAGGTCTCTTTGTAGTGCTGCCTGATCCTCATCTGATTTAATTCTCCTCATTAACTTCATATCATCTGCAAACAGGGACACTTCTGAGCCTATCTCTTCCATCATGTCATTCACATATACCAGAAATAGCACTGGTCCTAGGACTGATCCCTGTGGAACCCCGCTTGTCACAGGCGCCCACTGTGATACTCTGTCACGTACCATGACTCGTTGTTGCCTCCCTGTCATTTATTCTTTTATTCAGTGTAGTACCCTTCCTGTCATACGTGCGTGATGCTCTAGTTTTTGCCGTAATCTCTTGTGAGGAACTATGTCGATGGCCTGCTTGCAGTCCAAGAAAATGCAATGTCCACCTCTCTCTCTCGTGTCATAGTTCCCTTATATTGTCATAAAACTCCATTAAGTTTGTGACACAAGATTTGCCTTCCCTGAATCCTTTCTAAGTGCTCCACTACCCTCCACATGGTAATTTTCTCCATGACTTTGCCTACTATACACGTCAGTGACAAAGGTCTATAGTTTAGTGCCTTGTGTCTGTCTCCTTTCTTAAAAATGGGGACTACATTTGTCGTGTGTGTGTGTGTGTGTGTGTGTGTGTGTGTGTGTGTGTGTGTGTGTGTGTGTGTGTGTGTGTGTGTGTGTGTGTACTCTCACCTAGTTGTGGTTGCAGGGGCAGATTCACAGCTCCTGACCCCGTCTCCTCACTGATCGCTACTTGGTCACTCTCCCTTCCCCATGAGCCTTATTCAACTTCCAATGGTGACCCCTTGTAGCTGTGTCTCATCTCTATAACATCCTGTCTCTGTCCACCTTGTCGATTCCTCTCAGTATTTTATATGTAGTTATCATGTCCCCCTTATCTCTCTTGTCTTCCAATTTCATCAGGACGATTTACCTTAACCTCTCCTCATTGGACATGCCTCTTAGCTCCAGGACTAGTCTTGTTGGAAACCTTGTGTGTGTGTGTGTGTGTGTGTGTGTGTGTGTGTGTGTGTGTGTGTGTGTGTGTGTGTGTGTGTGTGTGTGTGAGTGAGTGTGTGTACTCATCTATTTGTACTCACCTATTTGTGGTTGCAGGGGTCGAGTCCTAGCTCCTGGCCCCGCCTCTTCACCGGTTGCTACTAGGCCCTCTCTCTCCCCGCTCCATGAGCTTTATCAAACCTCGTCTTAAAACTGTGTATGGTTCCTGCCTCCAATACGTCATTTTCTAGGCTATTCCACTGCCTTACAACTCTATGACTGAAGAAATACTTCCTACTATCTCTCTGACTCATTTGTGTCTTCAACTTCCAATTGTGGCCTCTTGTTTCTGTGTCCCCTCCCTGGAACATCCTGTCTTTGTCCACCTTGTCTATTCCACGCAGTATTTTATATGTCGTTATCATGTCTCCCCTGACCCTCCTGTCCTCCAGTGTGGTCAGGCCGATTTCCCTTAATCTTTCCTCATAGGACATTCCCCTTAGCTCTGGAACTAACCTTGTCGCAAACCTTTGTACTTTCTCTAGTTTCTTGAGGTGCTTTATCAAGTGCGGGTTCCAAACAGGTGCTGCATACTCCAGTATGGGCCTGACATACACGGTGTACAGTGTCTTGAATGATTCCTTACTAAGGTATCGGAATGCTGTTCTCAGGTTTGCCAGGCGCCCATATGCTGCAGCAGTTATCTGATTGATGTGTGCTTCCGGAGACATGCTCGGTGTTATATTCACCCCAAGATCTTTCTCCTTGAGTGAGGTTTGCAGTCTTTGGCCACCTAGCCTATACTCTGTCTGTGGTCTTCTGTGCCCTTCCCCTATCTTCATGACTTTGCATTTGGCAGGATTAAATTCGAGAAGCCATTTGCTGGACCAGGTGTCCAGTCTGTCCAGGTCTCTTTGAAGTCCTGCCTGGTCCTCATCAGATTTAATTCTCCTCATTAACTTCACATCATCTGCAAACAGGGACACTTCTGAGTCTAACCCTTCCGTCATGTCGTTCACATATACCAAAAATAGCACTGGTCCTAGGACCGACCCCTGTGGGACCCCGCTCGTCACAGGTGCCCACTGTGATACATCATTACGTACCATGACTCGTTGTTGCCTCCCTGTCAGGTATTCTCTGATCCATTGCAGTGCCCTTCCTGTTATATGCGCCTGATGCTCTAGCTTCTGCACTAATCTCTTGTGAGGAACTGTGTCAAAGGCCTTCTTGCAGTCCAAGAAGATGCAATCAACCCACCCCTCTCTCTCTTGTCTTACTTCTGTTATTTTATCATAAAACTCCAGAAGGTTTGTGACACAGGATTTGCCTTCCGTGAATCCGTGCTGGTTGGCATTTATACTCCTGTTCCGTTCCAGGTGCTCCACCACTCTCCTCCTGATAATCTTCTCCATAATTTTGCATACTATACACGTCAATGACACAGGTCTATAGTTTAGTGCCTCTTTTCTGTCTCCTTTTTTAAAAATGGGAACTACATTTGCCGTCTTCCATACCTCAGGTAGTTGCCCAGTTTCCAGGGATGTGTTGAAGATTGTGGTAAGTGGCACGCACAACATATCTGCTCCCTCTCTAAGGACCCACGGGGAGATGTTGTCTGGTCCCATTGCCTTTGAGGTATCGATGTCCCTTAGCAGTTTCTTCACCTCCTCCTCATCTGTATGTATGTCGTCCAACACTTGTTGGTGTATTCCTTGCTGGTGTCCCCATCTGGTCTGTCCCCCCAGAGTCCTTCCTGTCTCTACTGTAAATACTTCCTTAAATCTCGTGTTGAGCTCCTCACATACCTCTTGATCGTTTCTTGTGAGTTCTCCACCTTCTTTCCTCAGCCTTATCACCTGGTCCTTGACTGTTGTCTTCCTCCTAATGTGGCTATACAGCAGTTTCGGGTCAGATTTGACTTTCGATGCTATGTCGTTTTCATACTGTCGCTGGGCCTCCCTCCTTATCTGTGCATACTCGTTTCTGGCTCTTCTACTAATCTCCTTGTTTTCCTGGGTCCTATGCCTCCTGTACCTTTTCCATTCTCTGTTGCACTTAGTTTTTGCCTCCCTACACCTTCGGGTAAACCAAGGACTCGTTTTGGTCTTCCTATTTCCGTTTCCCTTGGGAACAAAACTTTCCTCTGCCTCCTTGCACTTTGTTGCCACATATTCCATCATCTCGTTTACTGATTTTCCTACCATTTCTCTGTCCCACTGAACCTCCTGCAGGAAGTTTCTCATACCTGTGTAGTCCCCCCTTTTATAGTTTGGCCTGTCCCCTTCAGTTCCTGTTACCTTCTCCACTTGTAACTCTACTATATAGTCAAAACTCAGAACCACATGATCGCTAGCTGCAAGGGGCCTCTCATAAGTGATGTCCTCACTGTCTGAACTGCTCAGGGTGAACACAAGATCCAGTCTTGCTGGCTCATCCTCCCCTCTCTCTCTGGTTGTGTCCCTGACATGTTGATGCATGAGGTTTTCAAGTACCACATCCATCATCTTGGCTCTCCATGTTTCGGGACCCCCATGTGGCTCCAGGTTTTCCCAGTCGATCTCCCTGTGGTTGAAATCGCCCATTACCAGTAACTTTGCTCTGCTCGAGTGAGCTCTTCTTGCCACCTCAGCCAGTGTGTCCACCATCACCCTGTTGTTTTCTTCGTACTCCTCTCTTGGCCTCCTGCAGTTCTGTGGTGGGTTATACATCACTCCAATGACTACTTTATGTTCTCCGGACTGAATTGTACCTACAATGTAGTCTCTTTCTCCAATCATGTCCATGCCTTCCATTTCCTCAAATCCCCATCGGTGTTTTATGAGCAGTGCAACCCCTCCTCCCCCTCTACTCCTTCTATCTTTCCTCAGGATCTGATATCCTGTTGGGAAGATTGTGTCTGTTATTGTCTCAGCGAGTTTTGTTTCTGTGACTGCTATGATGTCTGGGGATTTTTCACTGATTCTTTCATGCCACTCCTCATGTTTATTCATTATTCCATCCGCGTTTGTGTACCAAACCTTTAGTTTCTTTTCTATCATTGTGGTCATGCAAGAATATTGGGGTTGGGGGAGCGAGAGCCTTGGTGGAGCCCTATATGGGGCTGTGGTGTAGGTGGGGTTTGTGTTGATGGGGGTGGGGTCAGAATGCCCATAAGGGACAGCTGTTGGGGTGAGGTTTGTGATATGGGGATTGGTGGCAGAGGGAACAGTGAGTGGGTTGTAGTATAGGTTGCTCAGTTGCGTTGGGAATGTCGCGGGTGGAGTCTTTTGGTGGGAGATTCTGTGGGGTGTGTTTGCCCTTCCTCCTGTGTCTGGGTCCTGCTCATTTTCATTGCTTCTCGTTCCTCCTTGCGTCTCTGTACCCTCTCTTTCAGTGTAGTCCTTTCTTCTTGTGTTCTGTCGCAGTCGAGGTATACTCTCTGGTACCCCTCTTTGTCCCTCAGTCTTGCTTTCTCTTGCAGAATCCTGGTTCGAACTGATTCTTCCTTGAAAGTTACTCTGACAGGCCGTATCCTTCCACTCACAAACCACCCAATTCTCTGAAAATTTGTCACCTGGGTCATATTGCCCTCCCCTATTGTTTTCATGATGCCTTCAATCATTTTTTTCTCCTCCTGTTTTATTTCTTCAAAGTTGGCCCCCTTGGCTTCTTGGAGCCCGTACACAAAAACTGACCTCGCCCTTTCCTCCTCCCACTGAGTCTCCATCTGCGTCCTCTGAGGCATTTTATTTCCTTCCATTGACATGTTCTTGCCTTCAGTCCCTGTCATATCTGAAACTTCTATTCTCAGTGGACTGTCTTTCCTGACCAGCTGTCCCTTGCTACTGCAGTTGGCTGTTAGAATCTCTGCATATAGCATACCTTCATTGTCTTCGGACCTGTCGTTTGATCTTAGTGTGCTCGTCGTCTTTTCCCTGGCCCCACGTGGGTCTGATAGGGCCTTCATGTTCGGCATGTCTCCGTTGTTGCTTACCATCCCCTTGTCTGCGCCTGTGTGTGTGTGTGTGTGTGTGTGTGTGTGTGTGTGTGTGTGTGTGTGTGTGTGTGTGTGTGTGTGTGTGTGTGTGTGTGTGTGTGTGTGTGTTTGTATTTGTGCGTGAACATGTCCGTGTGTCCTGATGCACGTCTTTGCACGTATCGTGAGCTGAAGCCATACATAGCCTAGCTTCATACATAGTTGAGTCATGACAGGGTCTGGCCGGGGCACAGGTGAGCCAGTGCTCCTGGTTCTATGATCCATGGTGAGGGACGATTCAAGCAGCACAAACAGTGACCGGCGGCCACCACTCTCCCCTTCCCCGCTCGCGATCAATGCTGGAATCAAGTAAGAATTTATATTATCGCTCTGTACCATTAGAGAAGTTGAATGTTATGGTTATTCCTCCGGACCTGGGTACATTGTGTCCTCGCACGGTCTATGTCCCCGGTAATGATCTTTGATCGCCCTTATGAATACGCTATTTACGGCCTGTTTTTAAGCAGACGGGCATCGACAAGACATCACCACCCGCTGTTACCCTCGGTGCTAAACCCTATACGTTTCTGCTCTATTGACCTGTGCTATTCGCACATTTGTGCTGTAAGTAATAATTTCGGTATTAAAGTGTGGCCCTATACTACAACATACCTCCGTTTATTATAATCTTCACAAGAATTTGGAATCTTTGGAAACGAAATAACTAGTTTGAGAAAGTCTCGATGTGATTGAAAGGATAATGTGATGGGGCCACTTTACTCACCTGTGTGTTATTACTTCTTCGTGTTTGTGTGTGTGTGTGTGTATGTGTGTGTGAGTGTGTGTGTGTGTGTGTATGTGTGTGTATGTGTGTTAGTTTGTGTGTGTGTGTGTGTGTTAGTTACCATTTTGTCCTAGGCACATGTCAATTAGACACTTGGCCTGTTGTATATAAGTGTGTGTGTGTGTGTGTGTGTGTGTGTGTGTGTGTGTGTGTGTGTGTGTGTGTGTGTGTGTGTGTGTGTGTGTGTGTTTGTGTGTGTGTGTTTGTGTGTGTGTGTGTGTGTGTGTGTGTGTGTGTGTGTGTGTGTGTGTGTGTGTGTGTGTGTGTGTGTGTGTGTGTGTGTGTGTGTGTACTCACCTATTTGTGGTTGCAGGGGTCGAGTCTTAGCTCCTGTGTGTGTGTGTACTCACCTATTTTTACTCACCTATTTGTGGTTGCAGGGGTCGAGTCACAGCTCCTGGCCCTGCCTCTTCGCTGATTGCTACTAGGTCCTCTCTCTCCCTGGCCCATGAGCTCTATCATACCTCGCCTTAAAACTATGTATGGTTCCCGCCTCCACTATGTCACTTTCTAGGCTATTCCACGGCCTGACTACTCTATGACTGAAGAAATACTTCCTAACATCCCTTTGATTCATCTGAGTCTTCAACTTCCAATTGTGACCTCTTGTGTCTGTGTCCCTTCTCTGGAACATCCCGTCTTTGTCCACCTTGTCTATTCCGCGCAGTATTTTATATGTCGTTATCATGTCTCCCCTGACCTTCCTGTCCTCCAGTGTCGTCAGGCCGATTTCCCTCAACCTTTCTTCGTAGGACAATCCCCGTAGCTCTGGGACTAGTCTTGTTGCAAACCTTTGCACTTTCTCTCTCTTGCTGTATAATCCTCCGGGTTTAGCGCTTCCCCTTGATTGTAATAATAATAATTTGCACTTTCTCTAATTTCTTGACGTGCTTGACTAGGTGTGGATTCCAAACTGGTGCTGCATACTCCAGTATGGGCCTGACGTAAATGGTATACAGAGTCTTAAACGAATCCTTACTCAGGTATCGGAACGTTATCCGTAGGTTTGCCAGGCGCCCGTATGCTGCAGAAGTTATCTGATTGATGTGCGCCTCAGGAGATATGCTCGGTGTTATGCTCACCCCCAGATCTTTTTCCTTGAGTGAGGTTTGCAGTCTTTGGCCATCTAAACTATATTGTGTCTGCAGTCTTCTTTGCCCTTCCCCAATCTTCATGACTTTGCATTTGGCAGGGTTAAATTCAAGGAGCCAGTTGCTGGACCAGGCTTATAGCCTGTCCAGGTCTCTTTGTAGTCCTGTGTGTGTGTGTGTGTGTGTGTGTGTGTGTGTGTGTGTGTGTGTGTGTGTGTGTGTGTGTGTAAAATCAGTGCAAATTTAAACTTGAGACAGGAAAATGTTTCATGGTTTATAGCAAAATACTAACTAAAATTAAATTAGATGAACTTCTAAAGCCTTCCCATTATTAATCCCAAGAACCAGTAGACTGGCAAGTATGTACCAAAAGGTTTCCCGGTAACAATCCCAAGCAGTAGTAGACTGGCAAGTATATGCCAAAGATTGATAATAAATAACCAGCTGTAAGGGTACAATATAATACCTGATAACATTATCACAGCTTTCCAAACAAGAACTGTTCATTAATTTTTTTCACAGCCCAAATTAATAACTAATTTTGGCCTTGCTACTCAAGTAACACAAAATAAGTAATCTTAAGCTATTTCCATTTTGACTTTCATATAATAAAGTGAATCATACTTCAAATGTAATGCAAATGAAAAATGTCTCAGACACTTTAATACTGTATGTTATTTATAAGTGTCATTAACAGATGATAATGCTGACCTCATTTTAACAAATACATTTGTATATACAGGTATCTAATCAAATTACTATATACTGTACTGCAATAAACAATACTTTGTCATCCAAACATAATAAATTTATCCATAATATTCCACTGAGGATAGAGTTTGAATTCATTATTGCTAACATTTTTGCACCATACTTGAGTGTGCACCAATAAGTCCAAAATTTCCTTTAAAACTAATAAAATCTTAAATTATTAGCGATAGGTGAACAACTGCTTTGTTGATCCTTTTAGTTATCATGCACCCAGTGTATTTGTACTTCTTGAAAGTCACATCATTTACTGTAATATTAAGTACAATAACCTAACCAAGTATAAATGTGCCCATTCCCACACCAAATGTACTTAGGCAGTGAACACTTCAGAACATCTTGGCATGATCAATCCTCCTCACTGAGAATAATACATCTATTAAATAATAAAAAAGTACCTATTTTTATATCACCATTCCTAACAACAACAACCTGGCAATCATACCCTGAATATTTGAGCGAATCTAAGTGTGTTATAACAGTTAAACTATTTTCAAAAAAATATTTATCATAGAAAATGACTGCCAGTACCTAAATCATTCAAGAATTTTATATTCTTTTTGGCCAAACAATTTCATCAATACAGCATCAGCCTATTTTTCTAACATCACTCAAATATTTCAGTCTTCACCAACTACTAGACTATTCCCCAATGCTAATGGCTCTTGTAGTTTCATTGTCATATGCAGCTAGAAACAGGCTGACATCCTGAATGACATGGATGTGTATGAACACTATCTCATCTACTTCCTGGGCTGCTGGATGATGGGAGGTTTGCTGTTATGGGAAGAACGTACTTCATGAGTGGGTACTGGTTTCTCATGAGTGTGCTTGACTGCTGCTGTGGGGAAGTCTCTCTCTACTTTCCCAACTACACCAGACACCACTACTGGAGCTCTTGGAGGACTTTTTGCAATAACTTGCTCTTCATCATCATCCTCGTTTTCACTATCCTTTCTTGGTTTTGTGTGTGTGTGTGTGTGTGTGTGTGTGTGTGTGTGTGTGTGTGTGTGTGTGTGTGCGTGTTTGTGTGTGTATGTGGGTGTGTGTATGTGTGTGTGTATGTATGTGTGTATGTGTGTGTGTGTATGTGTGTGTGTTTGTGTGTCTGTGTGTGTGTGTGTGTGTGTGTGTGTGTGTGTGTGTGTGTGTGTATGTTAGTTACCATTTTGTCCTAGGCACATGTCGATTTGACACTAGGCCTGTTGTATACCACTGCATATGTATGTATGTGTGTGTGTGTGTGTGTGTGTGTGTGTGTGTGTGTGTGTGTTCGTTACCATTTTGTCCTAGGCACAAGTCGATTTGACACTAGGCCTGTTGTATATCACTGCATGCGTGTGTGTGTGTGTGTGTGTGTGTGTGTGTGTGTGTGTGTGTGTGTGTGTGTGTGTGTGTGTGTGTGTGTGTATGTATGTATGTGTGTGCGTGTGCGTGTGTGAGTGTGTGTGCATGTATGTGTGTTCGCGTGTGTGTGCAAACCTATTAATGGTTGCACTAGACGAGTCTCAGCTCCTGCTCCTGACTTCTGGATACATATCCTCCCGAATTTATTGCTGGTCTTCTTTATCTCACCTCAGCTTTCCTTAACCTTTCATTTGCTGAGATCACATCCCAATAATCATTTGCTGACCAGACATTCCTAGTCCTTCCGGCGTTTGTTCTCTTCTTTGGTCTTACAGAATCTGCGAACAGCGATACATGGAATTCCATCTCTTCCTGGACATCTTTCGCGAATACCAAAAAGAGAACCGGTCCTAGTACCAATCCTTGTGGAACTCCACTTGTTGCACATACCTATTCTGACACTCTTTTTATCCTTTCGGATCATTACTTTTTTTGTCTCCTCCTCCCCTCTATATATTTGTTTACGTATTCTTTGATCCACTGTAGTGCCTGTCCTGTCATACCTGCTTGTTCCACAGGTTATCCTCTCTGTCTCTTATGCAGAATAATGTCAAATCTCTAACTTACAGTCAAAGAATATACATATGATCATGATCAGGTATATGGTCACACCTGGTTATATTCACACCCGGTTATGATCACACCTGGTTATGATCACACCTGTTTATGATCACACCTGCCTATGTACACACCTGGTTACGTTCACACCTGGTTAGGTTCACATCTGGTTATGTACACACCTGGTTGTGTTCATAACTAGTTATGTTCACACCTAGTTATGTACACAACTGGTTATGTACACACCTGGTTATGTTCACACTTGGTTATGTACACACCTGGTTATGTGCTCACCTGGTTATGCTCACACCTGGTTATGTTCACACCTGGTTATGTTCACACCTGGTTACGTTCACACCTGGTTATGTACAAACCTGGTTATGTTCACACCTGGTTATGTTCACACCTGGTTATGTTCACACCTGGTTATGTTCACACCTGGTTATGTACACACCTGGTTATGAACACACCAGGTTATGTACACAGTTGGTTATGTACACACCTGGTTATGGTCACGCCTGATTATGTTCACACCTGGTTATGTTCACACCTGGTTATGCACACTCCTGGTTATGTTCACACCTGGTTATGCACACATGTGGTTATGTTCACACTTGGTTATGCACACACCTGGTTATGTTCACACCTGGTTATGCACACACCTGGTTATGTTCACACTTGGTTATGCACACACCTGGTTATGTTCACACCTGGTTATGTACACACCTGGTTATGCACACACCTGGTTATGTTCACACCTGGTTATGTTCACACCTGGTTATGCACACACCTGGTTATGTTCACACCTGGTTATGTTCACACCTGGTTATGTACACACCTGGTTATGTACACACCTGGTTATGTTCACACCTGGTTATGTTCACACCTGGTTATGTTCACACCTGGTTATGTACACACCTGGTTATGTACACACCTGGTTATGTACACACCAGGTTATGTACACAGTTGGTTATGTACACACCTGGTTATGGTCACGCCTGATTATGTTCACACCTGGTTATGTTCACACCTGGTTATGCACACTCCTGGTTATGTTCACACCTGGTTATGCACACACCTGGTTATGTTCACACTTGGTTATGCACACACCTGGTTATGTTCACACCTGGTTATGCACACACCTGGTTATGTTCACACCTGGTTATGCACACACCTGGTTATGTTCACACCTGGTTATGTACACACCTGGTTATGCACACACCTGGTTATGTTCACACCTGGTTATGTTCACACCTGGTTATGCACACACCTGGTTATGTTCACACCTGGTTATGTTCACACCTGGTTATGTACACACCTGGTTATGTACACACCTGGTTATGTACACACCTGGTTATGAACACACCAGGTTATGTGCACAGTTGGTTGTGTACACACCTGATTATGGTCACACCTGATTATGTTTACACCTGGTTATGCACACACCTGGTTATGCACACACCTGGTTATGTTCACACCTGGTTATGCACACACCTGGTTATGCACACACCTGGTTATGCTCACACCTGGTTATGCACACACCTGGTTATGCACACACCTGGTTATGCACACACCTGGTTATGCTCACACCTGGTTATGCTCACACCTGGTTATGCTCACACCTGGTTATGTTCACTACAATAGCACACAGAAAATCAAGAGACAGACTCATTGACGGAAAATATTATGGCGGTAAGACTTTTCTCTGGGAAAAAGATGACGATCTCAGTGAAGAGGCTCTTGATCCAAGGAAGTGGAACTTCTCTTTCCGTGTATCAAACATGATTACCTCCCATTACCCAGGTGCAGTATAGCCCCTACAGCGCGTGTAAGCTTACCAGGGAGGCTGAAGTTTGCATTAATGGTGCATTGTTAGAGGCTCGATCCTCCGTTTACTAATGTGAGGTACTAAATTCGTGTCGGTCATTTAGCACAAAGAATGATGGAGGATCGATCCCCTGTCCTCTAAAGTGAGGCACTAAACCCACTCTTGTGTTTGTGTGTGTTTGGGGTATGAGTGTGTGTATGTGTGTGTGTGTGTGTGTGTGTGTGTGTGTGTGTGTGTGTGTGTGTGTGTGTGTGCTCACCTAGTTGTACTCACCTAGTTGTGGTTGCAGGGGTCGATTCATAGCTCCTGGCCCTGCCTCTTCACTGGCCTCTACTTGGTTACTCTCCCCGAGCCAAAAGCTTTATCATACCTCTGCTTAAAGCTATGTATGGATCCTGCCTCCACTACATCGCTTCCCAAACTATTCCACTTCCTGACTACTCTGTGGCTGAACAAATACTTTCTAACATCCCTGTGATTCATCTGTGTCCTCAGCTTCCAACTGTGTCCCCTTGTTGCTATGTCCCGTCTCTGGAACATTCTGTCTCTGTCCAACTTGTCAATTCCTCTCAGTATTTTACATGTCATTATCAAGTCCCCCTTATCTCTAATGTCCTCCAGTGTCGTCAGGACGATTTTCATTAACCTCTCCTCGTAGGACATACCCCTTAGTCCTGGGACTAATCTTGTTGCAAACCTTTGCACTTTCTTTCGTTTTTTTTCGTGTTTGGCTAGGTGTGGGTTCCAAACTGGTGTCGCATACTCCAATATGGGCCTAACGTACACGGTGTACAGGGTCCTGAACGATTCCTTATTAAGATGTTGGAATGCTGTTCTGAGGTTTGCTAGGCGCCCATATGCTGCAGCAGTTATTTGGTTGATGTGTGCGTCAGATGTGCCTGGTGTTATACTCATCCCAAGATTTTTTTCCTTGAGTGAGGTTTGTAGTCTCTGGCCCACTAGACTGTACTCCGTTTGTGGTCTTCTTTGCCCTTCCCCAATCTTCATGACTTTGCACTTGGTTACCTGGAGGTTATTCCGGGGATCAACGCCCCCGCGGCCCGGTCCATGACCAGGCCTCCCGATGGATCAGGGCCTGATCAACTAGGCTGTTACTGCTGGCCGCACGCAGTCCGACGTACGAGCCACAGCCCGGCTGATCCGGCACTGACTTTAGGTATCTGTCCAGCTCTCTCTTGAAGGCAGCCAGGGGTTTATTGGCAATTCCCCTAATGCTTGATGGGAGGCTGTTGAACAGTTTTGGGCCCCTGACACTTATGGTGTTTTCTCTTAGTGTACCAATGGCGCCCCTACTTTTTATTGGCGGCATTTTGCATCGCCTGCCCAGTCTTTTACTTTCGTAGAGAGTGATTTCTGTGTGCAGATTTGGGACCATTCCTTCCAAGATTTTCCAAGTGTAGATTATGATATATCTCTCCCTCCTGCGTTCCAACGAGTACAAGTCAAGTGCTTCCAAGCGTTCCCAGTAGTTAAGGTGCTTGACAGAACTTATACGTGCAGTAAAGGATCTCTGTACACTCTCTAGATTTGCGATTTCACCTGCTTTGTATGGAGATGTTAATGTACAGCAGTATTCCAGCCTAGAGAGAACAAGTGATTTGAAAAGGATCATCATGGGCTTGGCATCTCTCGTTTTGAAAGTTCTCATTATCCATCCTATCATTTTCTTTGCACGTGCGATCGTGGCACTGTTGTGATCCTTGAAAGTGAGATCCTCAGACATTACTACTCCCAGGTCCCTTACATTATTTTTCCGCTCTATTGTATGGCCGGAGTCAGTAGTATACTCTGTTCTAGTTATTATCTCCTCCAGTTTTCCATAACGGAGTAGTTGGAATTTGTCCTCATTGAACATCATATTGTTTACCGTTGCCCACTGGAAAACTTTGTTTATATCTTCTTGGAGGTTAACCGCGTCCTCAGCAGATGACAGCCTCATGCAGATCCTAGTATCATCCGCAAAGGATGATACGGTGCTGTGGTGTATATCTCTGTTTATGTCTGATATGAGGATAAGGAATAAGATGGGGGCGAGTACTGTGCCTTGTGGAACAGAGCTCTTCACTATGGCAGCCTCCGATTTAACTCTGTTGACCACTACTCTTTGCGTTCGATTTTTTAGGAAGTTGAAGATCCATCTCCCCACTTTCCCAGTTATTCCTTTAGCACGTATTTTATGGGCTATTACGCCATGATCGCATTTGTCAAATGCTTTTGCAAAGTCTGTGTATATTACATCTGCATTCTGATTTTCTTCCAGTGCATCCAAGGCCATGTCATAGTGATCCAGTAGTTGTGAGAGGCAGGAGCGACCTGCCCTGAACCCATGTTGCCCTGGATTGTGCAGATTTTGGGAATCCATGTGATTTGCAATCCTGCTTCTTAGCACTCTTTCAAAGATTTTTATGATGTGGGATGTCAGAGCTATTGGTCTATAGTTCTTAGCTAATGCTTTGCTGCCACCTTTATGGAGTGGGGCTATATCCGTTGTTTTAAGTGACTGTAGAATTTCACCCATGTCCAAGCTCCTCCTCCATAGTGTACTTAGGGCACGCGAGTGGGGTTTCTTGCAGTTCTTAATGAAAACAGAGTTCCACGAGTCTGGGCCCGGGGCTGAGTGCATAGGCATATTGTCAATGGCTTTTTCGAAATCTATTGGAGTTAGGGTAATGTCGGATATCTGGCATACATTTATGGAGTTTTGAGGCTCATTCATGAAGAAATCATTTGGGTCGTCGATCCTCAGACCGATTAGTGGTTCATTAAACACAGAGTCGTACTGGGATTTCAATATTTCACTCATTTCCTTGTTGTCGTCTGTGTAAGTCCCATCCTGTCTGAGTAAGGGCCCGATACTAGATGCGGTATTTGCCTTGTTTTTGGCATATGAAAAGAAATATTTTGAATTTCTTTCAATTTCACTAATAGCTTTAAGCTCCTCCTGCCTCTCCTGGTTAATGTAAGAGTCATTTAGCTTAAGTTCGATAGTTTCCACTTCGCTGGTCAGCGCCTCCTTTCGTGTATCAGATATTCTAGCACTCCTGAGGAGCTCAGTGACTCTTCGTCGTCTTCTGTAGAGGGAGCGTCTTTTTCTCTCCAGTTTACTCCTGCTCTTCTTCTTTCTTAGGGGAATATGCCTAGAACATGCTTCGGCTACCAGGAAGTTGATCCTTTCAAGGCACTGGTTTGGATCCATGTCATTTAAGACATCTTCCGAACATGTTTCGTTTAGGACATGGTTTACCTGGTCCCAGTTGATGTTCTTGTTGTTGAAATTGTATTTTGTGAAGACACCTTCACAGGTACATGCATTCTGTTGTTCAGGACCCCTATGCATGTACGTCTGGACTTCGATTAGATTGTGATCGGAATTAGTTGTTTTTGATATTCTTATGTCTATTATCAGGTCCTCATTATTTGTGAAGATAAGGTCAAGTGTGTTTTCTAGTCTTGTTGGCTCCACTATCTGCTGGCTTAAGGTGTGTTTTTCGCAGAGACTTAGTAGCTCATGTGTGTGTGACCTTTCATCTGCGCTACCTCCGGGGATTGTTTCAGCTATAACATTATTTGCTACATTCTTCCATTTTGTATGCCTTAGGTTGAAATCACCAAGTGGGGTTGAACTCCAGGAGCCAATTGCTGGACCAGGCCTACAGCCTGTCCAGATCCCTTTGTAGTTCTGCCTGGTCCTCTTCCGATTGAATCCTTCTCATTAACTTCACATCGTTTGCAAACAGGGACACTTCGGACTCTATTCCTTCCGTCATGTCGTTCACGAATACCAGAAACAGCACCGGTCCTAGGACTGACCCCTGTGGGACCCCGTTGGTCACAGGTGCCCACTCTGACACCTCGCTTCGTACCATGACTCGCTGCAGTCTTCCTGACAGGTATTCCCTGATCCATTGTAGTGCCTTCCCTGTTATCCCTGCCTTGTCCTCCAGTTTTTGCACTAATCTCTTATGTGAAACTGTGTCAAACGCCTTCTTACAGTCGAAGAAAATGCAATCTACCCACCCCTCTCTTGTCTTACTGCTGTCACCCTGTCATAGAACTCCAGTAGGTTTGTGACACAGGAAACCGTGTTGACTGTTGTTGATAAGCTCATTTCTTTCTAGGTGTTCCACCACTCTTCTCCTGATAATCTTCTCCATGACTTTGCATACTATACATGTCAGTGACACTGGTCTATAGTTTTGTGCTTCTTGTCTGTCTCCTTTTTTAAAAATTGGGACTACATTTCCCTGTTTCGATAGATGAGTTGACTATTGTCGTTAGCAGTACACATAGTGCCTCTGCACCCTCTCGCAGGACCCATGGAGAGATGTTATCTGGCCCCATCGCCTTTGAGGAGTCTAGCTCGCTTAGCAGCATCTTCACTTCTTCCTCGGCTGTATGTATTGTGTCCAATACTCGGCGGTGTCCCCACCTCTCCGTCTTTCTGGAGTCCTTTCTGTCCCTTCTCTGTGTGTGTGCGTGTGTGTGTGTGTGTGTGTGTGTGTGTGTGTGTGTGCGTGCGTGTGTGTGTGTGTGTGTGTGTGTGTGTGTGTGTGTGTGTGTGTGTGTGTGTTTGTGTGTGTGTGTGTGTGTGTGTGTGTGTGTGTGTGTGTGTGTGTGTGTGTGTGTGTGTGTGTGTGTGTGTGTGTACTCACCTATTTATACTCACCTATTTGTACTGTCCTATTTGTGGTTGCAGGGGTCGAGTCATAGCTCCTGGCCCCGCCTTTTCACTGATTGATATTGCGTCCTCTCTCTCCCTGCTCACTGAGCTTTATCAAATCTCGTCTTAAAATTATGTATAGTTCCTGCCACCACTACGTCACTTCCTAGGCTATTCCACTTCCTAACAACTCTATGACTGAAGGAATACTTCCTAACATCTGTTTGACTCATCTGAGTCTTCAACTTCCAATTGTGACCCCTTGTTTCCGTGTCCCATCTCTGGAACATCCTGTCTTTGTCCACCTTGTCTATTCCACGCAGTATTTTATTAGTCGTTATCATGTCTCCCCTGACCCTCCTGTTCTCCAGTGTCATCAGGCCAATTTCCCTTAACCTTTTCTCGTAGGACAATCCCCTTAGTTCTGGGACTAGTCTTGTTGCAAACCTTTGCACTTTCTCTAATTTCTTGACGTCCTTGACCAGGTGTGGATTCCAAACTGGTGCTGCATACTCCAGTATGGGGCTTACGTAAATGGTATACAGAGTCTTGAACGATTCCTTACTGAGGAATCGGAGTGCTATCCTTAGGTTTGCCAGACGCCCGTATGCTGCAGCAGCTATCTGATTGATGTGCGCCTCAGGAGATGTGCTTGGTATTATACTCATCCCAAGATCTTTTTCCTTGAGTGAGGTTTGCAGTCTTTGGCCACCTAGACTATACTGTGTTTGCGGTCTTCTTTGCCCTTCCCCGATCTTTATGACCTAGCATATTGCGGGGTTAAATTCAAGGAGCCAGTTGCTGGACCAGGCTTGTAGCCTGTCCAGGTCTCTTTGTAGTCCTGCCTGATCCTCGACCAATTTGATACTCCTCATTAACTTTATATCATCGCAAATAAAGACACTTCTGAGTCTATCCCTTCCTTTATGTCATTCACATATACCAAAAATAGCACAGGTCCTAGGACTGATCCCTGTGGAACCCCGCTTGTCACAGGCGCCCACTCTGACACCTCGTCACGTACTATGACTCGTTGTTGCCTCCCTGTCAGCTATTCTATGATCAGTTGCAGTGCCTTTTCTGTTATGTGTGCCTGATTCTCTAGCTTTTGCAGTAACCTCTTGTGCGGAACTGTGTTGAAGGCCTTCTTGCAGTCCAAGAAAATGCAGTCTACCCACCCCTCTCTCTCTCGTCTTACTTCTGTCACCTTGTCATAAAACTTCAGTAGGTTTGTGACACAGGATATTCCTTCCCTCGATTAAACACTTGTTTCTTTCCAGGTGCTCCACCACTCTCCTCCTGATGATCTTCTCCATGACTTTGCATACTATACATGTTAGTAACACAGGTCTGTAGTTTAATGCCTCGTGTCTGTCTCCTTTTTTAAAAATTTGGGCTACATTTGCCATCTTCCATACCTCTGGGAGTTGCCTAGTTTCAATAGATGTGTTGAAGATCTTTGTTAGTGGCACACACAGCATCTCTGCTCCCTCTCTAAAAACCCACGGAGAGATGTTGTTTGGTCCCACTGCCTTTGAGGTATCAAGTTCACATAGAAGCTTCTTCACCTCCTCCTCGGTTATGTGTACCTTATTCAGCACTTGTTATTGTACCTCCCTGTTCTGATTTCCCGGAGTCCTAGCGGTTTCCATCGTAAATACTTCTTAAAATTTCGTGTTAAGCTCCTCATATACCTCTTGGTCGTTTCTTGTGAACTCTCCATCATCCTTCCTCAGTCTGATTACTTGGTCCTTGACTGTAAATTTCCCTCCTGATGTGGCTATACAACAGCTTCGGGTCAGACTTGACTTTCGATGCTATGTCATTTTCGTATTGTCTCTGAGCCTCCCTTCTTATCTGTGCATATTCGTTTCTGGCTCATCGGCTGATCTCTTTATTTTCCTGGGTCCTTTGTCTTCCTCACCTTTTCCATTCTCTAGTACACCTAGCTTTTGCCTTCCAAACCTTTAGGTGAACCAAGTACTCGTTCTGGTCTTCCCATTATTTCTGTTTCCCTTGGGAACAAACCTCTCATCATTTCTGTTACTGTTTTTTTCTGCCAGTTCTCTCTCCCACTGAACGCCTTGCAGGAAGTTCCTCATGCCTGTATAGTCCTGCCTTTTGTAGTTTGGTTTTTCCCATCCTATTCCTACTGCTCTCTCCACTTGCATCTCAACTGTGTGTGTGTGTGTGTGTGTGTGTGTGTGTGTGTGTGTGTGTGTGTGTGTGTGTGTGTGTGTGTGTGTGCATGTGTGTGTGTGTGTGTGTGTGTGTGTGTTCATGTCGCTACTAGATCCACTCTTTCCCAGCTTCATTATATTTATCATATCTCTTTTTAAAGCTATGTGTGGAGCCTGCCACACTAATGTTGAGAGTGCTCAACATTATTCCACTTCCTGACAATTCTATGACTGAAAAAAACACTTCCTAAAATCCCTATGATTCATCTGAGTTTTCAGCTTCCAGTTGTGATCCCTTGTCGTTGTGTCCCATCTCTGAAGCATCCTGTCCCAGTCCACCCTGTCAATTCCTTTCAGTATTTTATACGTCGTTATCATGTCTTTCGTATTCCTCCTGTCCTCCAGTATCGTTAGGTTGATTTCTCTTAACTTCTCCTCCTAGGACATACCCCTTAGCTCCGGGACTAGTCTTGTTGCAAACTTTTGCACTTTCTCTAATTTTTTGACGCACTTACCTACCTTGAGTCTACCTGGAGGGTATTCCGTGGGTCAGCGCCCCGTCGGCACGGTCCATGACCAGGCCTCCCGGTGGATCAGGTCCTGATAAACTAGGCTGTTACTGCTGGCCGCACGTAGTCCAACATACGAACCACAGCCCGGCTGATCCGGCACTGAATTTAGGTATCTGTCCAGCTCCCTCTTGAAAACAACCAGGGGTCTATTGGTAATTCCCCTTATGACTGATGGGAGGCCGTTGAACAGTCTTTGGTCCCGGACACTTATTGTTCATTCTCTTAGTGTACTAATGGCGGCCCTAATTTTCATTGGGGGTATGTGTATGTTGCATCGCCTGCCAAGTCTTTTGCTTTCGTAGGGAGTGATTTCTGTGTACAGATTAAGGACCAGGCCCTCTAGGATTTTCCAGGTATAGATTATGATGCATCTCTCTCGCCTGCATTCCAGTGAGTACAAGTCAAGTGCTTCCAAGCGTTCCCAGTAGTTAAGGTGTTTGATAGAACTTATATGTGCAGTAAAGGATCTCTTTACATTCTCTAAATCTGCGATTTCACCTGCCTTGAATGGAGATGTTAATGTACAGCAGTATTCCAGCCTAGCGAGAATAAGTGATTTAAAAAGGAAACCATTTGCTTAGCATCTCTTGCCTTGAATGTTCTCATGATCCATCCTATCCTTTTCCTCACAGATGTGATAGTGGCACTGTTGTGTTCCTTGAAGGTGAGATCCTCAAACATTACCACTTCCAGGTCTTTCACATTACTTTTCCGCTCTTCTGTGTTATTAAAGCTTGTAGTATACTCAGTTCTAGCTATTATTTCCTCCAGTTCTCCATAGCGGAGTAGTTGGAATTTGTCCTCATTGAACATCATATTGTTCTCCGTTGCCCATTGGAAATCTTGGTTTATGTCTTCGTGGAGATTTACCTTGTCCTCAACGAATGATACTTTTATGCAGGTCCTAGTATCGTCTGCAAAGAATGATACGGTGTTATGGTTTACATCTCTGTCTATATCTGATATGAGGATGAGAAAGAGGACAGGGGCGAGTACTGTGCCTTGTGGGACAGAGCTCTTTACTATGGCAGCCTCCGATTTAGCTCTGTTTACCACTACTCTTTGTGTTCGATTTGTTAGAAAGTTGAAGATCCATCTCCCAACTTTGCCAGTTATCCCTTTATCACGCATTTTGTGCGCCATTACACTATGATCGCACTTGTCAAAGGCTTTTGCAAAATATGTATATACCACATCTGCATTCTGTTTGTTTTCCAGTGCACCCAAGGCCATATCATAGTGGTCCAGTTGGTGCGAGAGGCAGGAGCGACCTGCTCTGAACCCACTTTGCCCTGGATTGTGAAATTGTTGGGAATTCAAGTGGTTTGCAATCTTGCTTCTTAGAACCCCTTCACAGATTTTATGACGTGGGACGTTAGAGCTATTGGTATATAGTTCTTAGGTATAAAGGTCTATATTCTTAGCTACTTGACCAAGTGTGGGTTTCAAACTAGTGCTGCATACTCCAATATGGGCCTAACGTACACAGTGTACAGAGTCTTGAATGAATAATTACTCAGGTGTTGAAAAGCTATTCTTAGGTTTGCAAGGCGCCCATATGATGCAGCAGTTATTTGGTTGAAGTGCGCTTCCGGAAATGTGCTCGGTATTACACTCATCCCAAGAACCTTTTCCCTGAGTGAGGTTTGCAGGTATTGGCCCTCTAGCCTGTACTCTGTCTGCGGTCTTCTTTGATCTTTCCCAGCCTTCATGACTTTGCACTTGGTGGGGTTAAACTCCAGGATCCAGTTGTTGGGCCAGGCTTGCAGCCTATTCAGATCCTTTTGTAGCCCTACCTAATCCTCATCCATTTGAATTCTCCGTATTAGCTTCACATCGTCTGCAAACAGGGACACTTCTCAATCTATCCCTTCAGTCATGCCAATCATATATACAAGAAACAGCACCAGGTCAAAAGGACTAACCCTTGTGGAGCCCGCTTGTCACAGGCGCCCACTCTGACACCTCGTCACGTACCATCATCCGTTGTTTCCTTCCTGTCAGGTATTCTTTGATTCATTACTGTGCCTTTCCTGTTGTTCCTGTTTGCTCCCCTAGCTTTTGTGCTAATCTCTTGTGTGGAACTGTGTCGAAAGTTATCTTACAGTCCAAGAAAATGTAGTCTACCCACCCCTCCCATTCTGTCTCTCTCTCTCTCTCTCTCTCCTGCCTTACTTCTGTCACATTGTCGTAAAACTCCAGCAGGTTTGTGACACAGGATTTCCCTTCCCTGAATCCGTGATGGTTATCGTGTAAAAGCTCCTTCCTTTCTAGGTGCTCCACCAGTTTTCTCATGATAAATTTCTCCATGGTTTTGCATACTCTACATGTATGTGTGTGTGACGCACACTGCTTCTGCAGGACCTGCTACTTTGCCCACTTACAGAAGTGAATGATCAGTGGTGTGGTATACATGCTCTGCCACAACCTGACCCACAATTAGAAGTCAGGAACAGGTTTTGAAGTCTAAGAAAATGTGTAACACCTGTCAAGACCATATGAGTGTTCAATCTTTTTTTTTTTTAAGCCAAATTCTGAAGGTTGCCAGGAAACTTTCATATATTATTTTGTTTACTTTGCATTAGGCTAGTTTACGAAAAGGAAAGTTATTAAGTGGCGTAAAGTGGCTAGATTAATAAATTAGACACATGTGCATGACTTGGGTACCTTTACTCCACAAATAAGATACCCAAGATTTGCACATGTGTCTAATTTATCAACTTGGAGGTTCATTGAACCATTTATCTACATTAGATAAAGTTACGTTACGTTAGACCAGGGCATATTACGTAAATCTATATTAACCTATATTTAATAAAAAATAATGAAATTACAAGAAAATACCGCCACAAGTATGGCAGAGCGGTGGCTGAGCAAGTCGCGGAAGCGTCGAAAATCGCGTGTGCTTCACTGGCGCTGCCAGGATGCGCTGCGATGTGACATGAAGGTAAAATAATTTCTCCGTCGGTTTCTGCACTCTTTGTCTCGGGTAATCAAGAATTTGTTGAGTTCTTCGTTTACATTCCTGGCTGAAGCATCTGGGGAATTTCATTAGGGAGAATATTCCAGCGCTGTGGCGACAGTCTTCCTCGAGGAAGCAGCTCCTGAATATCGTATGTAGACTCAGGAAGAAGACAAGAAACATTCCTGCTTTATTTCTGGAATCTTCTTGTTTGAGAGTCAGTGCTAGCGTGTAACGTCAGCCATATTTGTTGTCTTCCGGTATTCTTTCAACCTGAGATGATTACTTGACTGATCAGAATGCTACATACGAGCACACACACACACACATACAGTCACACATGTTAGGAAGTATTTCTTCAGATATAGAGTTGTCAGAAAGTGGAATAGTCTGGCAAGTGATGTAGTGGAGGCAGGAACCATACATAGCTTTAAGACGAGGTATGATAAAGCTCATGGAGCAGGGAGAGAGAGGACCTAGTAGCGGTCAGTGAAGAGGCGGGGCCAGGAGCTATGAATCGACCCCTGCAACCACAAATAGGTGAGTACACACACACACACACACACACACACACACACACACACACACACACACACACACACATACACACACAAATTTAAATATTCGTTATTATAAGTTGTAAGTTGTATACAAGAAGGTTGCTTTTGTACACAAGGACAGTTATTGCTCGCTAAATGTTTGCTAACACTGCTAGTTAACATACTAGCATGTTAGAATTTTATTTTGTTTATATAAATAGGAGTCAAATGCCAAGACATAGCGATGGCTGTATTACTTAAGGCAACCAAATTCTTGCTGGGGACAGTAAGTACCGTGTCAGGTGTAAACCCTCCCGAGGTTTGTTGACTCGATCTATGGAAGTGGATCGATCCTCCCTTTCCTTGGATCAACCATCGTTACCTCTCATCTCCCCCCGGGGGGGGGCGCTGCATGACCCCTACGGATTTAGCGCTTCCCCGTGACTTTAATAATAACAGTGAGGTGTAGCCAATTTGATTGCCTGGCCACTCTGTCCACTCACAAGTGTTGTCTGTAGTGACGGTCAGTGAGGGGTCGTCTGCACGGTGATGGACAGTCATACAGAGATGGCCACAGACATTCACCATCCAGGCCTCCTGTTCAAACTTCCCTACAAGTATTCTCGAATTTTCAACTTCTTAAAGTTTCCGTAGCTGATGAACCTTTAATGGATTACTTGATAGGCTCATCGCCCTACTGAAAGCTCCAAGCTCAGGCTGACAGATTTGTTAACACTGTATGCTACCTAACCTGTGTAATGGAACGTATCAAGGAATATAGCTTTTGCTTCCAATGTGCACCTTTTGTATAGAATAGGGTAACAGCACACCGCGGATGTCACCCCCCCCCCCAAAAAAAAAAAAAGTCTTAGTAATCTTTTTCTTTAAACTTTAAGTTCATGAGTAATGAAAGGGTGAGGCCGGACTATGCAATGTGTCACAGTTTCGGAGGAAATCATGTCAAACCCCCTGCTCGCGGTACTCTCTCATCGACCCTTGTTCAAAGCCCGGAGGAACTCTCTATTTCAAGACTATTTCTTAAATTTTTCTTACATGTTGTGGCATGCGAAAAGTACGTAATAATTTATTCGATGTATGCCACACGCCCACATAGACATTCCCTTCCCGGCCAGTGAACTAGCAGTTAAGAGCATAACAGTCGAGGCCCCACGGCTATGCTAACTGCTTGCTCATCAGCCAGTTACCAGAAAGCCTCGTGGAACAGAATAGGTAGACTTTCACTCTGGTCGAAGACGGTTCTTCCCGTGTCTCTTGCTTGCAATTTCCTTGCTGTAAATACTCGCTGTATATACTCTAAATTATTTGTAATATAATTTTGGTGACGGAATGCACGGATCAAGAGATTATTCTCTGCTGTGTTTTGCTTTGCCCCTACACTGATAATTGAGTATCTTGCCGATTCCTTTACGAACAGCTGCACGGGACCACAAGACTTCACGTGTGTTCGTAAAACACGTAAATGCTTAGTACTACACCTCTTCGTATTTAGCAATTTTTTCGCTATCAAATAGCAACAATTTTCTGCATCCCCTTTGTATCCTAAATTTGCTTGAAACGGATAAATAACGACAATATATAAATAATATAGACTCAAATGTGCTTCTATTAGGCCTGTTTTAGGGCATATTTCCTAATCCTTTGTATAGCCATATGCTCTTGCAGTATCGATATGAGTGTACTAGAAACTTGCCGCTAACATCCACAGGATCGATATGGGTTACAATGAACGAGACACCGCCATCCATAAGACTGGTTATGTGTGCGTAATAAACTAACCAACACTATCCACAGGTGGATATGAGTGCATAATAAACTAAGAGTTTCGTTGGCAAAAATCTACCTTCCTTTATAGTAAACCAATTTACAAAACTCCCTTCATTCATAAATCCTCAACCCCATAAATCGTTAACCCCATAAATCCTCAACCTCATAAATCCTCAACCCCATAAATCTTCAACCCAATAAATCTTCAATTCCATATATCGTCAACCCCATAAATCCTCACCACCAATAATCTTAACCATTATAAATTCTCATTACCATAAATCGTCTCTTATTGATTGAGTCACCTTACAGTGATTGCCTCAATTTTTTCTCCCTCCTCTACGGTATTCGTTAAACTGAGAATGCCTCACCTGAAAGGAATCAAATTTTCAGCGTTGATGTATTGTAACTAGGTAATGATGCATCACCTAGTTACATGTGCAGGTGGCCTCGCATCAATCCCATTCCCGGTTTTGTTTTGCCAGCGATATCCTAAGAAAGCCTCGTTTGATCCACTTCAGATAGTTTCACGCTGGTGTATCCTACTTTTAAGAAGGTTTGGGTTGCTGTTAGAGTGTTAATCCTTCTCATAAGAGGCGTCAGTCTTGTACATGATGAGTCATGTACAAGATATTTCATGGAAGAACGTGTGCATACTTGCACACTCTAACAGCAACCCAAACCTTCTTAAAAGTAGAATACACCTGCGTGAAACTATAAGTTTAAGTTTAGTATGTGGAAATTTGTTAATATATTAACATACCTAACAAATTTAGAACGGGTGGAATCTGCATGATAACTCAAGAATGCCTCTTCTGGAAGGCTTCAAATTTTCAGCGCTGGAGTGTGTTCCTCAAAGGAAGGTTCACTTTGTTAGTGAGCTGTACAAGACTCAATGTGCCAGTTTTATTAAACTAACCGAGATATTCATTACCATTCAGTAACTGCAAAATTCCTCTTCTGATCAGCTTTAAACCTGTATGTATAACTATCAGCTATGTTTGTGCAAATTTAATCATTAACTCACATAATTAAGAAACTTGGACTCATTAAATTTTGTGACATAACTGGAGAACTACTCTTCTGGTTGGAATCAAACTTTCAACTTTAGTGTTTCTTGCTTAGAAACACTAAAGTTAATTTTATTAAAATAAATCTTGGAGTATCATACTCTTCTGGACCACTTGGGACAAAATTCGAATTATTTTTGTAAACATTTGAGACTATTGAGGTGTTAATCCTTTTTTAAACCAACAACATTAAACATCAGGCTGAACTTAAAATAAACATTAACTTTTTTTGGCAATGTTTTCGTCTACTATGTATCCTTTCATATCTACTATGTGTCCTTTCATATCTACTATGTGCCCTTTCATATCAACTATGTGTCCTTTCACATGAACTATGTGTCCTTTCATATCAACTTTGTGTCCTGTCATATCAACTATGTGTCCTTTCATATCTACTATATGTCCTTTCATATCAACTATGTGTCCTGTCATATCAACTATGTGTCCTTTCATATCTACTATATGTCCTTTCATATCAACTATGTGTCCTTACATATCACCCATGTGTCCTTTCATATCACCTATGTGTTCTTTCTTATTAACTATGTGTCCTTTCATAGGAGATTAAACTCTTCGAGTTTCATTAAGATAAGACTATTGTTTCCACGATATAAAAGGGAGAGGAACTCACCCTTCACCCTTAAGAACCACTCTCACAGACACTGAACACTGTTTATTTCTCGGCGAACAACTTAATGGCAACTGATCGCTAAATATTGCCTAATGATCGTCTTCTCTTGTCACGATGTTTGCCTGGGTTCAGCTCTGGTCTCAATTTATGATATACGCACATACACACATCCATACGAATAAATTCACATTTAAATTCGTATTTAAAGGCATACACATCTCCAGAAGTGTGAACACACATATACATATGCAACGAATGTATATGTGAGTATTTAAGTGTATACATACGGGCTACGGGGGCGACGACCCCCAATACGGACTACAACTACACACACGCACACTCCCACCACACACACACACACACACACACACACACACACACACACACACACACACACACACACACACACACACACACATACACACACACACTCACATACAAATATGCTTTTGCATATATAAATATATATATATATATATATATTTTTTTTTTTTTTATTATCACACTGGCCGATTCCCACCAAGGCAGGGTGGCCCGAAAAAGAAAAACTTTCACCATCATTCACTCCATCACTGTCTTGCCAGAAGGGTGCTTTACACTACAGTTTTTAAACTGCAACATTAACACCCCTCCTTCAGAGTGCAGGCACTGTACTTCCCATCTCCAGGACTCAAGTCCGGCCTGCCGGTTTCCCTGAATCCCTTCATAAATGTTACTTTGCTCACACTCCAACAGCACGTCAAGTATTAAAAACCATTTGTCTCCATTCACTCCTATCAAACACGCTCACGCATGCCTGCTGGAAGTCCAAGCCCCTCGCACACAAAACCTCCTTTACCCCCTCCCTCCAACCCTTCCTAGGCCGACCCCTACCCCGCCTTCCTTCCACTACAGACTGATACACTCTTGAAGTCATTCTGTATCGCTCCATTCTCTCTACATGCCCGAACCACCTCAACAACCCTTCCTCCGCCCTCTGGACAACAGTTTTGGTAATCCCGCACCTCCTCCTAACTTCCAAACTACGAATTCTCTGCATTATATTCACACCACACATTGCCCTCAGACACGACATCTCCACTGCCTCCAGCCTTCTCCTCGCTGCAACATTCATCACCCACGCTTCACACCCATATAAGAGCGTTGGTAAAACTATACTCTCATACATTCCCCTCTTTGCCTCCAAGGACAAAGTTCTTTGTCTCCACAGACTCCTAAGTGCACCACTCACTCTTTTTCCCTCATCAATTCTATGATTCACCTCATCTTTCATAGACCCATCCGCTGACACGTCCACTCCCAAATATCTGAATACGTTCACCTCCTCCATACTCTCTCCCTCCAATCTGATATTCAATCTTTCATCACCTAATCTTTTTGTTATCCTCATAACCTTACTCTTTCCTGTATTCACCTTTAATTTTCTTCTTTTGCACACCCTACCAAATTCATCCACCAATCTCTGCAACTTCTCTTCAGAATCTCCCAAGAGCACAGTGTCATCAGCAAAGAGCAGCTGTGACAACTCCCACTTTGTGTGTGATTCTTTATCTTTTAACTCCACGCCTCTTGCCAAGACCCTCGCATTTACTTCTCTTACAACCCCATCTATAAATATATTAAACAACCACGGTGACATCACACATCCTTGTCTAAGGCCTACTTTTACTGGGAAAAAATTTCCCTCTTTCCTACATACTCTAACTTGAGCCTCACTATCCTCGTAAAAACTCTTCACTGCTTTCAGTAACCTACCTCCTACACCATACACTTGCAACATCTGCCACATTGCCCCCCTATCCACCCTGTCATACGCCTTTTCCAAATCCATAAATGCCACAAAGACCTCTTTAGCCTTATCTAAATACTGTTCACTTATATGTTTCACTGTAAACACCTGGTCCACACACCCCCTACCTTTCCTAAAGCCTCCTTGTTCATCTGCTATCCTATTCTCCGTCTTACTCTTAATTCTTTCAATTATAACTCTACCATACACTTTACCAGGTACACTCAACAGACTTATCCCCCTATAATTTTTGCACTCTCTTTTATCCCCTTTGCCTTTATACAAAGGAACTATGCATGCTCTCTGCCAATCCCTAGGTACCTTACCCTCTTCCATACATTTATTAAATAATTGCACCAACCACTCCAAAACTATATCCCCACCTGCTTTTAACATTTCTATCTTTATCCCATCAATCCCGGCTGCCTTGCCCCCTTTCATTTTACCTACTGCCTCACGAACTTCCCCCACACTCACAACTGGCTCTTCCTCACTCCTACAAGATGTTATTCCTCCTTGCCCTATACACGAAATCACAGCTTCCCTATCTTCATCAACATTTAACAATTCCTCAAAATATTCCCTCCATCTTCCCAATACCTCTAACTCTCCATTTAATAACTCTCCTCTCCTATTTTTAACTGACAAATCCATTTGTTCTCTAGGCTTTCTTAACTTGTTTATCTCACTCCAAAACTTTTTCTTATTTTCAACAAAATTTGTTGATAACATCTCACCCACTCTCTCATTTGCTCTCTTTTTACATTGCTTCACCACTCTCTTAACTTCTCTCTTTTTCTCCATATACTCTTCCCTCCTTGCATCACTTCTACTTTGTAAAAACTTCTCATATGCTAACTTTTTCTCCCTTACTACTCTCTTTACATCATCATTCCACCAATCGCTCCTCTTCCCTCCTGCACCCACTTTCCTGTAACCACAAACTTCTGCTGAACACTCTAACACTACATTTTTAAACCTACCCCATACCTCTTCGACCCCATTGCCTATGCTCTCATTAGCCCATCTATCCTCCAATAGCTGTTTATATCTTACCCTAACTGCCTCCTCTTTTAGTTTATAAACCTTCACCTCTCTCTTCCCTGATGCTTCTATTCTCCTTGTATCCCATCTACCTTTTACTCTCAGTGTAGCTACAACTAGAAAGTGATCTGATATATCTGTGGCCCCTCTATAAACATGTACATCCTGAAGTCTACTCAACAGTCTTTTATCTACCAATACATAATCCAACAAACTACTGTCATTTCGCCCTACATCATATCGTGTATACTTATTTATCCTCTTTTTCTTAAAATATGTATTACCTATAACTAAACCCCTTTCTATACAAAGTTCAATCAAAGGGCTCCCATTATCATTTACACCTGGCACCCCAAATTTACCTACCACACCCTCTCTAAAAGTTTCTCCTACTTTAGCATTCAAGTCCCCTACCACAATTACTCTCTCACTTGGTTCAAAGGCTCCTATACATTCACTTAACATCTCCCAAAATCTCTCTCTCTCCTCTGCATTCCTCTCTTCTCCAGGTGCATACACGCTTATTATGACCCACTTCTCGCATCCAACCTTTACTTTAATCCACATAATTCTTGAATTTACACATTCATATTCTCTTTTCTCCTTCCATAACTGATCATTTAACATTACTGCTACCCCTTCCTTTGCTCTAACTCTCTCAGATACTCCAGATTTAATCCCATTTATTTCCCCCCACTGAAACTCTCCTACCCCCTTCAGCTTTGTTTCGCTTAGGGCCAGGACATCCAACTTCTTTTCATTCATAACATCAGCAATCATCTGTTTCTTGTCATCCGCACTACATCCACGCACATTTAAGCAACCCAGTTTTATAAAGTTTTTCTTCTTCTCTTTTTTAGTAATTGTATACAGGAGAAGGGGTTACTAGCCCATTGCTCCCGGCATTTTAGTCGCCTCATACGACACGCATGGCTTACGGAGGAAAGATTCTTTTCCACTTCCCCATGGACAATAGAAGAAATAAAAAAGAACAAGAGCTATTTAGAAAAAGGAGGAAAACCTAGATGTATGTATATATATATATGCATGTGCGTGTCTGTGAAGTGTGACCAAAGTGTAAGTAGGAGTAGCAAGATATCCCTGTTATCTTAGCGTGTTTATGAGACAGAAAAAGAAAACCAGCAATCCTACCATCATGCAAAACAGTTACAGGTTTTTGTTTCACAGTCATCTGGCAGGACGGTAGTACTTCCCTGGGTGGTTGCTGTCTACCAACCTACTACTACAATATATATATATATATATATATATATATATATATATATATATATATATATATATATATATATATATATATATATATATATAAACACTGATCTCTGAAGGAGACTCGAACCTACGAACCTTAGAACAAGGTACGCAGTGCTATACCATTCTACCCACACTGGACAATACCTTGGCGTGTAGCTTGCGCTACACGTTGATCCAAGGCTACATCAGAGCTACATCTCGAATACTTCGTCCAGCTCCCCGGCGGTGGGCCCCGTGCCCAGAATGCTGCAGGCATTTCCTCTCTGGATCGCAACACTGAGTCTCTGAAAGAGGAAGCTGATCGCCCTGTGGTACTTGGTTTCTATGATGAGCTTTTCACCCAGCTCTATTAGGAACTTTAAAGCACACTTGCCCCATGCTCCAAGGGTCTCCGACCCTATTGGGATGAAGTTATAGCAAGGGGGAAGGTCTTCATATTTGCGGATCTTCTGGGTCTCCCTGTGGCTGGCAGCTCCACCCCCTTCCACTACTGAGTATGGCAAGTAGGTGTCTGCCAATGTGGCGGCACATGTGTAGTCCCAGGCAATCTGCTTTCCATCCTTCCAAGGTAGCATAGTGGCTCCATCAGGACGCTTTTGACTTCCGTCAGACCTCTGCACTTGGGGTTCCCGTTGGGCTGGGCAACGGGCTGTGGCGAGGCTTCTCTTTATGATGTCATTGACCTCCTAATGCCTGGCATACTTCCCTTCTGCTGTGTGACACACGAGACCATGAAGTCCGAATTGATCAACCGTCGCCCTGCCGCAAATACACCTATGTTCGGTGAGGATGGGGGCGGCTAGGCGAAGAGCAACACCAATCCGAATGGCCTGTGGGTCTAGTCGAGTGCCCAAGGAGGAATTGGGAACAGCTAACAGGAAATCTCCTGAGTGTGGTGCCTTCACTGCCAGGAGACGAGCTTTGTCCTTTCCTGAGGCGTTGGAGAGCATTGTGTTGGCGATTTTTTCCATGATCGGTTTGTCCCAGTGGGACTGTTTGTGTTCTTTGGGAGGAGCTGGTCTACTGGAGGAATCTGTAAGGGTGTCCCACCGAATCGCTGCTTCAGTAAACCTGGGGTCTTGGGCTCCTACCACGTCTCTCAAGCGTTCGGGAACAATCTTCTTGACTAATGCACTGGAAGCCAAACACGAAGACAAAAAAGCAGGTAAAGCAACATGCGTTGCTTTGCGCACCCCTATACCTCCCAGTCGTACTGGGAGGGTTGCCTGATCCCATTGCTGATCTTCTAGTGACAGGTTCAGTGCCTTCTTAAGGGTTGACCTCAGGTGTGCGTCAATAGTATTACAGTAAACAGGCGATATCATAATATGTAGAATATTCACTGTGAAAAGACTAATGAATTTCCAATCGCTTTTGTGATTTCTCACATTACCAAGGAACTTAGTTCCTTGGTAATGTGAAAAATCACGAAAGCGCTTGGAAGTTCACTATTTTTTTCCCATTGGTTGTTCTGCATATATATATATATATATATATATATATATATATATATATATATATATATATATATATATATATATATATATATATATATATATATATATATATATATATATATATATATATATATTTCTAGGTAGCAACCGCCCAGGGAAGTACTACCGTCCTGCCAAGTGAGTGTAAAACGGTAGCCTGTAGTTGTTTTACATGGGATTACTGGTGTCTTTTTTGCTGTCTCATATACATTTATATATCATAATCACCCTACTTTCTTCTTTTTGTGTGCATTGAGGTAGAGGGGACTGGGCTTATGAAATACAGGGATACCTTTCTCGGATCGTTCAGCAACCGAAACGTACATAGTTATTTCCATTTATTCTGTACCGCTCTGCCATACATCGCTACCCAATACAACATTTTTAAACACTCATCATGAGTCATCACTTTCAATAATCCACAACATTTTCATAATCTTGCTAACACAAATTACCTCTACCGTAAATCCAGGAGCAAAATTCTGAGCCCCGGTAAACTCCTCACTGCAACAAATCCTCACTCGCAGCTACAAATCATAGACCCTCCCATATAATTAATCACCACTGCCACATCCTCAATATCTCACGAAGAAAGAAATCCCTGCTTCAATCACCTCCCTCTCATATATCCCCACTGTCATATTACCATAATTTCACGTCAAACATATCCGGCATATTGAAAGTGAAGGAAATGCACTGGGAAAATATGAATCCCTAAGTAATTTCACTTGCCGTTGCGTACTACACGCAAGGAAAATTGTGTTCAGTTGAGGACAAGTAAGCAGTGTCTGAGTCTTGCTTAGCGACCGGAGGACCGAGCCTTCACGGCTCATTGTGGTCTTCTTCTTATTATTGTTATTATTATTATTATTATTATTATTATTATTATTATTATTATTATTATTATTATTATTATTATTATTATTATACTTTAAAAATATATTCATGTAGAAGTGCCTGGGAATGTCAAGGATATCACGAGCACGAGTCATATCAGTGGCCTTGATGCACCTGCCCATGTAATATACTAGCTATTAGTGCAATCAGTAGAACAACCAAAGATGAGGAATAAATTATATACCCGAAGAGGACTTTTGTTTAGCTTATATTCTCATGACGAACATGTACAATTATTGACACTACGTACAATGGGCATGGACAAGTTTAAATGAATAACAGTGAATAGAGTTTGGAGAGAAAGTACGAGAACACTCAGACTGCTACAGTTTTAGGACACCCATGAAGGAGATATTCTAGTATGGTGTGAACCATCCTGAGGCTTGTGAGGGACTGTCTGCCTGAGCTGCCCCTACATGCAAGGTAACTTGACCTCCTGCTCATTCTAAAACAACCAGCTACCAGCACGTGGTTTCGACACCCGGGCAAGCACTGCCTGTCCGTGTCTAAGTCTGGCACGGACGGGCAATGAAAGGGGCAGGAAAGTGGATGTGTGTGATGTACGTTGAATACTAAACTGGATCCGGCGCATGCCACGAAAGGGTGGGATATAATTAGTTGCAATCGATTGATGGGAGAAAGTAGAGCCAATTCCTTGGATCTAGAGCCTTTCATCATTGTTAAGGGTCCCTCGAAGCGTCTTCTCTCGCTGAGCGGCCCACGTAGATTTATCGCTTTTAAACAGCTGATACGATAGTCAAAAATTGTATCAAATTCCAGTTGCTTAGGGCGACAAGTTTCGCTCACTTTGCACTAACAAATTTCCCAGTGGGCAAAAAGTTTCCGTAAATCAATACCCCAGCGTTCATGCACTTGTCTCATTTAGATGACAGTATCAGTAGCATTAGCTTCTCTCAAGCAAGACATCAATTGCGTTTCTTACCACTCTTCTCGCGTTTATGTTCACGTTAAACCAGTCACTTGAATACAACTCGTTATTACGTGCGTGTTGTGCCATATTTTACGTCATTTTATTACGCTCGTGTTATTTACTGCTGCTCTGTATATTACGTAATTATAGATTATCGGTCTATAGATAAATTATATGTATTTATCGTTTATTCGCTTTAAATGTGTTTTTGTGTTATACATACATACATACGTACATATATACATATGCATGTATGTGAGTAGTCACGAAAGCGCTTGGAATTTCTCTATTCTTTCAGAGTGGTTGTTTTGCATATTCTGAAATCACCTGTTTACTGTGATCTTATTGCATATATACATATATGCATACAAATATATATTTGGAGAAATCACTATTATTTCACAATGGTTATTTTGCATATTATTGTGTTATCATCACCTGTTTACTGTGATCTTATTGCACATATGTATATATATATATATATATATATATATATATATATATATATATATATATATATATATATATATATATATATATATATATATATATATATATATATATATATATTATTATTATTATATATATATATATATATATATATATATATATATATATATATATATATATATATATATATATATATATATATATATATTTGGAAAAAGCGTATGACAGGGTGGATAGGGGGGCAATGTGGCAGATGTTGCAGGTGTATGGTATAGGAGGTAGGTTACTGAAAGCAATGAAGAGTTTTTACGAGGATAGTGAGGCTCAAGTTAGAGTATGTAGGAAAGAGGGAGATTATTTCCCAGTAAAAGTAGGCCATAGACAAGGATGTGTGATGTCACCGTGGTTGTTTAATATATTTATAGATAGGGTTGTAAGAGAAGTAAATGCGAGGGTCTTGGCAAGAGGTGTGGAGTTAAAAGATAAAGAATCACACATAAAGCGGGAGTTGTCACAGTTGCTCTTTGCTGATGACACTGTGCTCTTGGGAGATTCTGAAGAGAAGTTGCAGAGGTTGGTGGATGAATTTGGTAGGGTATGTAAAAGAAGAAAATTAAAAGTGAATACAGGAAAGAGTAAGGTTATGAGGATAACAAAAAGATTAGGTGATGAAAGATTGGATAACAGATTGGAGAGAGAGAGTATGGAGGAGGCGAATGTATTCAGATATTTGGGATTTGGGAGTGGACGTGTCAGTGGATGGGTCTATGAAAGATGAGGTGAATCATAGAACTGATGAGGGGAAAAGGGTGAGCGGTGCACTTAGGAGTCTGTGGAGACAAAGAACTTTGTCCTTGGAGGCAAAGAGGGGAATGTATGAGAGTATAGTTTTACCAACGCTCTTATATGGGTGTGAAGCATGGGTGATGAATGCTGCAGCGAGGAGAAGGCTGGAGGCAGTGGAGATGTCATGTATGAGGGCAATGTGTGGTGTGAATATAGTGCAGAGAATTCGTAGTTTGGAAGTTAGGAGGAGATGCGGGATTGCCGAAACTGTTGTCCAGAGGACTGAGGAAGGGTTGTTGAGGTGGTTCGGACATGTAGAGAGAATGGAGCGAAACAGAATGACTTCAAGAGTGTATCAGTCTGTAGTGGAAGGAAGGCGGGGTAGGGGTCGGCCTAGGAAAGGTTGGAGGGAGGGAGTAAAGTAGGTTTTGTGTGCGAGGGGCTTGGACTTCCAGTGGGCATGCGTTAGCGTGTTTGATAGAAGTGAATGTAGACAAATGGTCTTTAATACTTGACGTGCTGTTGGAGTGTGAGCAAAGTAACATTTATGAAGGGATTCAGGGAAACCGGCAGGCCGGACTTGAGTCCTATAGATGGGAAGTACAGTGCCTGCACTCTGAAGGAGGGGTGTTAATGTTGCAGTTTAAACTGTAGTGTAAAGCACCCTTCTGGCAAGACAGTGATGGAGTGAATGATGGTGAAAGTTCTTCTTTTTCGGGCCACCCTGCCTTGGTGGGAATCGGCTAGTGTGTTAATAAAAAATAATAATAATATATGTATATATATATATATATATATATATATATATATATATATATGAAATAATATAAAATATATATATATATATATATATATATATATATATATATATATATATATATATATATATATAAATATATATATATATATATATATATGTATATATGTATATATATATATATATATATATATATATATATATATATATATATATATATATATATATATATATATATATATTGCATATATATATATATATATATATATATATATATATATATATATATATATATATATATATATATATATATATGTATATTACTAGTTTTACTGTTGTTTGTTACCCTCCTGATTACCTTGATTTATCTTTCTGTTTACTGATGGTCTGCGACATTTATATTTACCGTTGGTTCACTCTCTTCCTGTTTGCAGGTGGTTTGTCATATTTCTCTTTACTATTAACTTTTTGCTTACTTTACTTTATTTTGTTGTTTATTATTTACTACTGATCTGCTTTCTTTTCGTTAAATGCCGTTGAGACGAGTAATTGAACATATGTACAACACCTGCCTATCTTTATTATGAGTACACCGTCCGCCAACCAGTGTCTTTTTCGTTTCAGTACAGACGAGAAAGAAAAACGTTTAAGTACAAATATAAAAATTTCTGTAAAGAGCAGCTGATGTGTGCGTTAGTAGCAGCCGCGTCTGTCACCTGCGTTACTTAACGTGCAGAAAGCGAAATTAGCATTGTGGAGGCGATATTAACATTGTGGAGGCGATATTAACATTGTGGAGGCGATATTAACATTGTGGAGGCGATATTAACATTGTGGAGGCGATATTAACATTGTGGAGGCGATATTAACATTGTGGAGGCGATATTAACATTGTGGAGGCGATATTAACATTGTGGAGGCGATATTAACATTGTGGACGCGATATTAACATTGTGGACGCGATATTAACATTGTGGACGCGATATTAAAATTGTGGACGCGATATTAACATTGTGGACGCGATATTAACATTGTGGACGCGATATTAACATTGTGGACGCGATATTAACATTGTGGAGGCGATATTAACATTGTGGAGGCGATATTAACATTGTGGAGGCGATATTAACATTGTGGAGGCGATATTAACATTGTGGAGGCGATATTAACATTATGGAGGCGATATTAACATTGTGGAGGCGATATTAACATTGTGGAGGCGATATTAACATTGTGGAGGCGATATTAACATTGTGGAGGCGATATTAACATTGTGGAGGCGATATTAACATTGTGGAGACGATATTAACATTGTGGAGGCGATATTAACATTGTGGAGGCGATATTAACATTGTGGAGGCGATATTAACATTGTGGAGGCGATATTAACATTGAGGAGGCGTTATTAACATTGTGGAGGCGTTATTAACATTGTGGAGGCGATATTAACATTGTGGAGGAGATATTAACATTGTGGAGGAGATATTAACATTGTGGACGCGATATTAACATTGTGGAGGCGTTATTAACATTGTGGAGGCGATATTAACATTGTGGAGGAGATATTAACATTGTGGAGGCGATATTAACATTGTGGACGCGATATTAACATTGTGGAGGCGATATTAACATTGTGGAGGCGATATTAACATTGTGGAGGAGATATTAACATTGTGGAGGAGATATTAACCTAACACCAGCCAAGCACTCAGTGAGTAGTGGAATTTTTTTTTAAGCTTAGGTTTGAGAGATAGTGTGTACACACACGAGGATCAGGTACACATGCGCACACACACTGTCACTCTCCACCTGTCACTCTCCACCTGTCACTCTCCACCTGTCACTCTCCACCTGTCACTCTCCACCTGTCACTCTCCACCTGTAACTCCCAGCGACATTCCACTATAAAATTGGATTTTAATAAGCACTCCAGAAATTGTATATTGCCATTTACACTCACTCTCTGGGTATAGGAATGATTCTCTAAAAATAAACACTTTCAGGTTACCTAGCAGTAACCCAGTCTTTTCCGACCTACTACTACTACTACTACTACTACTACTACTGCTACTACTACTACTACTACTACTACTACTACTACTACTACTACTACTACTACTACTACTACTACTACTACTACTACTACTACTACTACTGCTACTACTACTACTGCTACTACTACTACTACTACTACTACTACTACTACTACTACTACTACTACTACTGCTACTACTACTACTACTACTACTACTACTACTACTACTGCTACTACTACTACTACTACTACTACTACTACTACTACTACTGCTACTACTACTACTGCTACTACTACTACTACTACTACTACTGCTGCTACTGCTACTACTACTACTACTGCTACTACTACTACTACTACTGATGATAATAATAATAATAATAATAATAATAATAATAACAATAATAATAATAATATTAATAATAATAATAATAATAATAATAATAATAATAATAATAATAATAGTAATAATAATCTTAATTTTTAACAAGTACACATTATACGATTGATGAATGATTAGTGCTCATTAATAACATACTTTACATATAGCCCATGGTAATACAGAGCATTTCGGGCAGTTTTAAAATGATCTAACTGGTTTACAAGAATGATGCAGTTTCATTAACAATTTGGTTTATAATTATTGCATTTTCTGGCGGCAACATAATTTACTACAATGTTTGTAGTGGTTATTACATGCGTTGTTCAGATACAAATAAAAATGTTGATGTGAAGGCTGGTAGAGTGAGTAACATCTCGGCCAAAAACTGACTAAACTGAACATAAAATTTACATACCATTATTTTTACATATTTTGTCCCTAAGGGTCTAATCGACGGTGAGAATTATTTCTACAGTCGAGGTTAAAAGAAGTAAGTACAGAGTTAATTCTATATAAAAATTATCTGTGTAACAGCTATGTCTGAAACAAGGGAGTGCAGTCTGTCTGATAATGTATGGGGGTTAGAAGAAAAAGGCTGAAGCTAGAAGAACAGGGTTGAGATTGGATGAAAACAACCAGGTTTGATGATTTGTTTATCACAGTATATTGCTGTCAAGAATTCTGTTAAGGTAAGGAAGTGCTTTTTAACAGAAGCTTTAAAGTGGGTGGCAGACTGGGAACCTCTGGAAACTTCGGATAGAGTTCCAGATTTAATGTGCATTGAGTTTTTACGCAGGTTGAGTTGAACACCGGAGTGGGGGAGGTATCAATGAGATTTTTGTGTTATGTGTTATGCTTGTGAGTTCTGGTGAAGGTATTCAGGAAGAGTTTCAGAGCCGGGTGTCTATTAGAATTGTTTGTCCTGTATATATAGTATTCACAGTAGTATGAGTGAATATATGTAGCGAGTAAGTTTAAGCCTTTGAAGAATAGGATTAGGTGATAGTTCGTAGAACCGTTTTTAAGTGATTCGCTATAGTAGATCCCCAGGTAGGATAAATGAGAGAGTAGTACAGAGTGTGTGGTGCTGAGAGAGGATGCTTACTGTTTTGGAGACCTTAATTGCGTGCTGGATGTTGGTGTTGAATTTCAAGTTGCTCTCAAGGTATAAACCTAAGACTTCCTCTGGCTTTGTCTTTCAATGTGAGAATCGTTAGTTACATTTAGTTGGGCATTTGCAGCTCTATTTCCAAACATCTTATAGAAGGTCTTGTCAATATTAATAATGAGTTTATTGGGAGTTATCCAGGCAGATATCATTATTAGCTTGTCGTTAACAGTGTTATTAAGAGAATTCAGATTTGAAAAGGAGATGACAACAGTTGTGTCATCTGCAAACAGTACAAGCTTAACTACTGCGATGTATTGGGAAGGCCACTTATGTATATGAGGAGAAACAGCGTCGACAACGCTGCCCTGAGGCACACCTATGTTGATAGGTCGAGTTGATAAGGCTTTGTCCTCAATGGAGAATATGGATATCTGCTGTTAAGGTAGGACTTTATGTAAGAGCAAAGCCGGATTAAAATTTTGTAGGCCCTTGGGCTACAAGTGCTATGAGACCCCTTATAGGGATCCACCTTTAGATCTCTATCAGAAATTAATCACAACAGTCATCAGTTCATCATATACGTGATGTAATAACATACTTTAATTATAAACTTACAGCAGTAACTGTGAACACTTTGCACTTAATTTCTGGAGGCCCTTCAGCTGGCGGAGGCCCCTGAGATGCAGCCCCTGAATCCCATATTATTTAAGCACATTAGTTTATACATTATTATTTATGCGTATTAGTTTACGTATTATTATTTATGCATATTAGTTTATGCATATTAGTTTATGCATATTAGTTTATGCATTATTATTTATGCTTATTAGTTTATGCTTTATTACTTATGCATATTACTTCTTGCATTAGTTTTTTTGGAGGCTATAGATAATGGCAAGTTAGTTATTGGTCTATAGTTAAATACATTGGTTGGGTCTTCTCTTTTATGTATTGGGGTGATCCTTGCTATCTTTAGCACTGCTGGGAAGGCTTTGGTTTCTATTGATTTGTTGAAAAATGTTGCATTAGTGGGCTATAGTTCATGAGCTGCATTTGTGGTGGCAAATTATTTAGTTTCTTGTCCTATTTTTCGATTAATTTATTTTCGAAGTGACCTCAGTAGGATTAGTCGAAGCTAAAATGAGTTTGAAACACATCCCACGAGGTAGTCACTCGCTTGGGCGTTGCAACTTGGAATTTTTCTTGCTAGGCTTGATCGTATATTAGAGAAGAAATCAATTGGTTGTTTTAGAAGACTGGATGTGAGGTTCATTTTCTTTTTAGTTAGGACAATATCTTTGATTCTGGCCAATTTTCGAGAGCCCAGCATTTGGGAAAGTGTTTTCCATGTCTTTTCCATATCCCCTTTTTTCATTAAACCTGCCAGCGTTTTTATAGATATATTTTTATCAATGGACTTGAGGTTGGTGATCGTTAGCTACAGAAAACGTAGTCTCTTTGCTGTGATTTGATTACTTTCAATAGGACAATGCCCATTTTAGAGGCTTTGTATTTTTTTTTTTTTGTAGAAAAACACTGACACACTTGTTAATTTCCCAATTGTTAGTAAAGTTTCTATGCCAGTTAATGACATTTACTGCTGTAATGGTTATTAACTGATGTATCATCGTGGAAACGGAATGAGATCTTAGTTTCGAGTGGTAATTTACATATGTTAATTACGAGGAAGGTGGGGTAGTAATCAGTAGTATTGTCTGTGTTTATCTCCTCCTGAAGAGGAGCTATTATATTGGTCTAATTATGGTCGTGAGGAAATTTTTGAAGAGTTAATTGTAGATGGTGCTGACAAGCAGTTGAACATTATGTTTAGGATGTCAATTACTTGAAGGTCTTCAGATTGGATGAGGTTTATGCTGAAGTCTCCAGCAAGTATTAGGTGATGCTAGTTTAAGTTTTTGTTAATTATTAGGCTTTTAAGGTTATCCATGATGGTGGGAAAATTAAAAGATGATATATTCTCGTTGATGCTGAGAACAGTTCTTGCTTGATTTCCTGTCTAGTATAGACAGTTATGGCCAGAACAATATTGCGTATTACTGAGATAAAACATAATACGTATTTAAATCGAGGTCATGACCTATGTTGAAGAATATGTAAAAAGAAGAAGGATGAGGTAGAGGCATCAGCAGTTGAGCACCAATAATATGAGAAACTGAGTGAGGTATAATAAAATGTAACTAAATGGTATAACTATTATTAACACGATCAGTTATGAAAACAGAGACAACGTGTAGAAGGGAAAAAATACGATGCATAAACTTAGGTATAAAAATGTAAACTACAATTATGACGTAGATTGTTACTTATATCAAGCTAATAATAATGTGTAATTTAAAGCAGCACTAATTCTTGAAGGTTAGGTTAGGTAAGATTCATCAGGAAACAAGACAAGTGTTTCCTGACGCAGGTCTTAGTCATATGATAACCCATCACTGGAGCTTTTTAGTCATCTGACCGAGGCCTTCCACTGGCTTACCCCTCCACCCCTTTAAAAATTAAAATGATAATTTCACTAAAAATTCTTGAAAGTTGTAGAACGTAATAATAAAGAAACACACTGAGCACAATTATTATTATTATTATTATTATTATTATTATCACTACAGGATAGATATAGATTCAATGGAGACAATGCAGAGAAGGATGACTATGAAGATTGAGACCCTTATTCAACATATGGGAATCTTTATTAAGGAAACGTTTCGTCACACAGTGGCTTCATCAGTTCAATACAAATCAGAAGGGCGTAAGGAGAGGAGGAGTTTGAGGTAATCAGTCCCTCAGCCTGGAGTCGATGTGTTCAGCCAAGTCTACGGCCCTATGCTGTACTTTCTACAAGATTGATGGACTGAACACATCGACTCCAGGCTGAGGGACTGATTACCTCAAACTCCTCCTCTCCTTACACCCTTCTGATTTGTATTGAACTGATGAAGCCACTGTGTGGCGAAACGTTTCCTCGATAAAGATTCTCATATGTTGCGTAAGTGTCTCAATTCTTCAACTTGTCGGTTTTCAAAACCATTCATCACACAACAAAATATAAAACTTTATATATTGCGAATATTTGTGAAGGACAGTTATGCGAAGTAATAATTAGAAGTGATTGCTCTAAGAAATAATGTCAAACAGTGATTTAAAATTGAATTATGAAAGTCGGCTTTCGACAGATCAGCTAACTGATGGTGGTGGTGGTGGTGGTGGTGGTGGTGGTGGTGGTGGTGGTGGTGGTGGTGGTGGTGACCTGTACTTAACTCTGTGACGAGGTGTCTTGTGTGCTCTCTGTGAATCTGAACAAGATGTCCTCTCTTGGGCAACTCTACCAGCAGCTAAAGGAAGAACTGAGGATGGCTAAGCTTGAGATACAGCGACTGACTGAGGAAAACAAGAAGATTCATAGTAATCGTCCTTTTGAGAATCCTCAAGCCAAGAAAGGAATCTGAACAGTGGCTGGAAAGCATGGGACAAAGTTAAGGATGAAGAGGAGAGATGGAGAGGTAGAATCAACGAACATCCAGGAAACTGTTGTGGAAACATCCAACCCATTCTCCGTGCTACCTGATGAATGTGAGTCGACTACTGGGAACATCACGACGAACGACGCCAAGGAAGGTAAAAACATTGTTGTTGTTGGGGATAGCCAGGTTAGGTACATGGATAGGGCCTTCTGCTTGAAGGGCAGGAGTAGGAGGCAGAGGGTGTGTTTTCCTGGGGCCGGGATGAAGGATATTGTTAGCCATCTGGATGACATCATGAGAGGTTATGGGAGCAATCCTATTACCTGTCTCAATGCTGGAGGCAACGATGTTGGAAGACGTAGGAGTGAGGACCTGATTAGCAGGTATAGGTCAGCAATAGAGATAATTTGGAGGAAGGGTGGGAACCCTGTCATATGTGGTATTTTGCCAAGGAGAGGAATTGGAAATGAATGGTTGTCCAGGGCAATTGGTGTCAATTGCTGGCTGGACAAATACTGTAAGGAAAATGCGGTAACATTCATTGACAACTGGGACCTCTTATATGGCAGAAATGACATGTATGCCAGGGATGGGGTTCACTTATCTAGGTCTGGGGTGGGGGCACTGGCAACTGCAGTGGAGGGAGCTGTTAGGACTTTAAACTAGGAATAGTTAGTGGTATGGGTTTTGGCGGGAAAACAGTGAAGTCCCAGTGTAGTAATATGAGTACTAGGGGAACTAGTAATAGGCAGAATGAGATGGAAAGCCAGTGGCACTAGGTGACAAGGACAGTAATAGGTTAAGTGGAAAAACAGAAATGAGCAGGAAAAGTAAAGAAAAAGGAGGGTCTTTAAATATACATTATGCTAATACCCGTAGTGCTAGGAATAAGATGGACGAGTTGAGACTAGTTGCAAGTGCAGGTAACATTGATGTATTTGCCATAACTGAGACGTGGTTTTATTCAAAAAGTCTCTCCCATGCCTACAGAATGTTACATTCAGGGTTTTAAATTGTTCCAAGTAGATAGAAGTATCGGGAAGGGGGGTGGGGTGGCACTGTATGTCCGAGATCGCTGGAACTGTTGCATAAAAACGGGTATTAAGACTGAAGTAACATATACAGAGTCTGTTTGGATAGAATTTTCAGAGGGGCTTGAAAAATTGATTTTAGGTGAGATATACCATCCCCCAAACTTAGATAGGGACCAAGGGAGACTACTATGGGAGGAAATTGTTAAGGCCACACAAGGCACGATAACGTAGTAATTCTAGGAGGCTTTAACTTTAGTCATATTGATTGGAATTTCTTGACTGGGAAATTAGAATCAAACGACTTCTTAGAAGTAGTTCAGGATTGCTTTTTGAAGCAGTTTGTGACAGAGTCTACAAGGGGAAATAACCTGCTTGACTTGGTTCTGGCAAACAAGGAAACCCTTGTTATTAATTTAGAAATTCCAGAGGAACTCGGCACAAGCGATCACAAATCAATTACCATTAGCATTGAATGGAAGTATGATAGTAGCGATAATTCAGTAATGGTCCCAGATTTTCGCTTAGCAGATTACGATGGGCTTAGAGAACACTTATCATCTGTGGACTGGGGTAACGAAGAGAGCTGTCAGTATGACAGCATTCTTAACACAATACATGATGCCCAAAGGACATTTATCCCATATAAGGAAAATAGATCGACTAGAAATGACCCAAAATGGATAAATAATAGGCTCAAATATCTTTTAGGACAGAAAAAGGAATTTACAGGCACATCAAAAGAGATGAGGGTCGTCTTATGAATCAGTATATTGACATTAAGAGGGACGTTAAAAAGGGGATAATAAAAGCTAAACTGGACTTTGAAATTAAAAATTGCTAGGGATTCGAAAACTAACCCAAAAAAGTTTTTTCCAGGTTTATAGAACAAAAGTTAGAGATAAGATAGGTCCCATTAAAAATAACTCTGGGCATCTTACTGACAAGGACAATGAAATGTGCTCCATTCTTAATAATTATTTCCTCCCGGTTTTCACTCAGGAAGACACTGACAATATCCCAGTAATTAATTTTTATAGTGGGCCTGATGATGATAAATTATGCAATATCATAGTCACTAGTGAAATGGTTATTAAACAGATAGACCGATTAAAGCAAAATAATTCCCCGGGCCCTGATGAACTTTTTTAAAAGCAGGGGACAAGTCGTTACCGTCAAATTACCGTCCAATAAACCTAACCTCAATTGTAGGCAAATTACTAGAGTCAATTATAGCTGATATTGTAAGAAGCCATCTCGATAAGCATAGCTTGATTAATGATACTCAGCATGGATTCACGAGGGGCTGTTCCTGCCTAACTAATTTATTAACCTTCTTCAGTAAAGCTTTTGAGGCAGTTGACCATGATAAAGAATTCGATATTGTTTATTTAGATTTTAGTAAAGTTTTTGATAGAGTACCGCACCAGAGACTGTTAAAGAAAGTGGCAGCTCATGGCATTGGAGGAAAAGTGCTGTCATGGATCGAGTCATGGCTCACCAATAGGAAACAGAGAGTATGCTTAAATGGGGTTAAATCCGAGTGGGGATCTGTAACAAGTGGCGTTCCACAGGGATGTCTTGGGCCCGTTGTTGTTTATAATATATATCAATGACCTTGATGAGGGAATTACTAGTGATATGAGCAAATTCGCCAATGACACAAAGATAGGTATGATAATTGATTCAAACGTAGATGCCACGGAACTTCAGGAGGATTTAGACAAACTCTATTCTTGGTCAGAAAAGTGGCAGATGCAGTTCAATGTAGATAAATGTAAGGTTCTGAAGCTCGGGCGTGTCCATAACCCTAGCACTTACAAGTTAAATAACGTAGAACTTAGCCATACTTATTCCGAAAAGGACTTGGGGGTTATGGTGAGCAGCAACCTTAAACCAAGACAGCAATGCCTAAGTGTACATAACAAAGCAAACAAATTGCTGGGATTTATATCTAGAAGTGTAAGCAACAGAAGTCCAGCGGTTATTTTACAGCTTTATACATCATTAGTAAGGCCTCACCTAGATTACGCAGCTCAGTTCTGGTCTCCATATTACAGAATGGATATAAATTCGCTAGAAAACATCCAGCGTAGGATGACCAAATTAATACTACATTCACTTGTAAGACGAAGAATGAGGGGAGACATGATCGAAGTATATAAGTGGAAGATGGGTATATGGGTATATGGGGATATAAATAAGGTTTTTAGGATATCTCTTCAAGAAAAAACCCGCAATAATGGTTTCAAATTAGATAAGTTTAGATTTCGAAAGGATATAGGAAAGTATTGGTTTGGAAATAGGGTAGTTGATGAGTGGAAGAGTCTGCCTAGTAGGGTTATTGAAGCTAAAACGTTGGGTAGTTTCAAATTTAGGTTAGAGTGAGAGGGGTTGGATTTGAGTGAGACTTGCATAATGAGTAAATAGAATTAATTTTTATAGTGGGCCTGATGATGATAAATTATGCAATATCAGTCACTACCAAATTGGTTATCAAACAGATAGACCGATTAAAGCAAATTAATTCCCCGGGCCCTGATGAACTTTTTTCAAGGGTTCTTAGAGTGTAAAATGGAACTTTGTGAACCATTGACTAATATTTTTAATATTTCTCTTCAATCCGGTGTAGTGTCTGATATGTGGAAGATGGCTAATGTAATTCCTATTTTTAAAGCAGGGACAAGTCGTTACCGTCAAATTACCGCCCAATAAGCCTAACCTCATTTGTAGGCAAATTACTAGAGTCAATTATAGCTTTCCTAAGCCGACCTCTACCCCGTCTTCCCTCCACTAAAGATTTATACACTCTTAAAGTCATTCTGTTTAGTTCCCTCCTCTCTACATGTCTGAACCACCACAACAACCCCTCCTCAGCCCTCTGGATAATAGTTTTGGTAATCCCGCACCGCTTCCTAATCTCCAAACTACGGATTCTCTGCATTATATTCACACCGCACATTGGCCTCAGACATGACATCTCCACTGCCTTCAGCCTTCTCCTCGTTGCAACATTCACCACCCATTCCTCACACCCATACAAGAGCGTTGGTATAACTATACTCTCATACATTCCCATCTTTGCATTCATGGATAAAGTTCTTTATTTCCACAGACTCCTCAGTGCACCACTCACCTTTTTTCCTCTCGCCAATTCGATGATTCACCTCATCTTTCATAGATCCATCTGCTAACTTGTCCGCTCCTAAATATCTGAATACATTCACCTCCTCCATACTCTCTCCCTCCAACCTGATATCCAATCTTTCGTTACCTAACTTTTTTCGTTTTCCTCATCACCTCACTCTTTCTTAAATACACTTTTAGTTTTCTTCTTTTACATACCCTAGAAAAACTCATCCACCAACCTTTGCAACTTCTCTTTAGAATTTCCCAACAGCACAGTGTAATCAGTAAAGAGCAACTGTGACAACTCCCACTTTGTGTTAGATTCTTTATCTTTTAACCTCATTTCTCTTGCCAACACCCGAGCATTCGCCTCTCTTACAACCCCATCTATATATATATATTGAACAACCACGGTGACATCACACATCCCTGTCTAAATCCTACTTTTACTAGGAAATAATCTCCCTCTCTCCTACATACTCTAACTTGAGCCTCACTATCCTCGTAAAAACTCTTCACTGCTTTCAGTAACCTACCTCCTATACCATACACCTGCAACAGCTGCCACATTGCCCCCCTATCCACCCTGTCATACGCCTTTTCCAAATCCATAAATACCACAAAAACCTCTTCACTCTCATCTAAATACTGTTCACCTATATGTTTCACCGTAAACACCTGGTCCACACACCCCCTACCTTTCCTAAAACCTCCTTGTTCATCTGTTATTCTACTCTCCGTCTTACTCTTAATTCTTTCAATAATAACTCTACCATACACTTTACCAGGTATACTAAACAGACTTGTTCCCCTATATTTTTTGCACTCTATTTTGTCCCCTTTGCCTTTATACAAAGGAACTATGCATGTTCTATGCCAATCCCTAGGTACCTTACCCTCTTCCACACATTTATTAAATAACTGCACCAACCACTCCAAAACTATATCCCCACCTGCTTTTAACATTTCTATCTTTATCACCTCAGTCCCATCTGCTTTACCCCCTTTCATTCTACCCACTGCCTCACTAACTTCCCCCACACTCTCAACTGGCTCTTCCTCACTCCTACAAGATGTTATTCCTCCTTGCCCTATACACGAAATCACAGCTTCCTTATCTTCATCAACATTTATAACAATTTCTCAAAATATTCCCTCCATCTTACCGATGCCTCTAACTTTCCGTTTAATAACTCTCCTCTATTAATTTTAACAATCAAAACTATTTGTTACCTAGACTTCCTCAACTTATCAATCTCACTCCAAAACTTTTTCTTATTTTCAACAAAATTTGTTGATAACATCTCACCCACTCTCTTATTTGCTCTCTTTTTGCATTGCTTCACCACTTCACCAGGCGAGGCCTGGGCAGTGAGACTAGGCGAGGCCAGGGCAACGAGACCAGATGAGGTCAGGGCAGCGAGACCAGGCGAGGCCAGGGCAGCAAGACCGGGTGAGGCCAGGGCAGTGAGACCAGGTGAGGCCAGGGCAGCGAGACTAGGCGAGGCCAGAGCAGCGAGATCGCTCAGTGACTGCCAGCGACATCGTTGTGCCGCTGATAACAACGACAGAACAAAAGGCAAAAACAAAGCGTCCTTTGAGGCGTGAAACTATGACATATTGCTAAGCGCTCGCTGTTTGTGTGTGTGTGTGTGTGTGTGTGTGTGTGTGTGTGTGTGTGTGTGTGTGTGTGTGTGTGTGTGTGTGTGTGTGTGTGTGTGTGTGTGTGTGTGTGTGTTTTGTCACTATTGATGATTGGTGTTTCCAAGTGGTATGTACACGGTAGTTACCAAGTGATATGTACGAGTGCTGTTATTGATGTCTGATGTCACGGATATTGTGCATGTCCTGTGTCACGTGCCACGTTGATGTATGAGTGATGTTTGACACCACCTACCATGTACTAGTGACGTCTGACGTCACATCCTGTTATCAAACGGATCGAAAATGTTAGGAGGACCTCTCGTGACACGACCTCCAGACAGGCACAAGCAGAAATTTTGAGAAAAATCAGTTATTTCACTTATGATACCAATTATAGGCAGTTAAAACTGTTACTTCTGGTCGGTAGCAAATACAATAACAACACGGGATTTGACAGTAAATAATAGCAAGAAGTTAAGAAACGACTAGAACTGTAACTATGATAAATTGCCGTCTTGTATTTGCTTAAAAATTAGGGTTAAAACATCTGCGTAATTGTAAAATAAAAGATGACGAAATATGTGTTCATCTAACTATTGTTTAAAGTAGATTGTGTAGCGATATTGTTGGTGTAGAGAAACCGACGTGACGCTCCGACCAGCTGCGTTCACAATACACTTCATCTTGACGTCTCAACCAGCTGTGTTTACAACATACGGCATCTTGCCACAAGTAAAAACACTGATCTCCTGTCAGAATTCCCAAGGCATTGAATTACGAGTATAGATGCAACAAATAAGAGGAAGGTGCATGCAGACCAAATAGTTTCTTCCTGTGAAAGGACGACACAGCTTTATAAAAGCTGTATAAATCTGACACTTGCTTTATGAATGTGAGGGATTAAAGTCTGATGTCATGCGTCTTGTGGATGAGTGACTTATGTGTGGTGTCACGTTCCTCGTGGATATATGACTGGTGTTGCTTCAACCCTATAAAAAGTACCCTTTTCCTTCATAAATATAAGCATATATGTCGTGCCGAATAGGTTAAACTGGTCAGTTAGCAAGAACTCATTTTAAAATTAAGTCCTTTCTAAAAATTTCTCTTATATGTTTAAAGATATATATTTTTAATTTATGTTAATGTAAAAATTAATATTTATATACCAGAAGACCCTTAGAAAACTTTTCTAACCTTATTATAACAAGCACAATTTAATTTAGCCTAATCCAACTAAATATATTTTGGATAAGTTTAAAATAATTTAGTAAAAAACAAACACAATGAATTATATTTTTATTCGTTAGGTTCAAAATTATTTTTGCGAAATTATTACATACACAAATTATCGGTTGCCTTATTCGGCAAGAAGTGCGTTGCTATTTAATCCAAAATAGCAAATTTTACCTATTCGGCACGACACACACACGCAGGCAGACACACACACACACACATACACACACACACACACACACACACACACACACACACACACACACACACACACACACACACACACACACACATATATATATAAACACTGATCTCTGGCTGAAGGAGACTCGGACCTACGAACCTTGGAACAAGGTACGCAGTGCTATACCAAAGTCACCACACTGGACAATACCTTGGCGTGCAGCTTGCGCTACACGTTGATCCAAGGCAGCCAGCTTTCAGGGAGAAGGCTTACAGCTTTTCATCTCATCCCCTGCATGCATCAGCCTTACTAGAGATTTTAACAATGCAAGGAATTCGCAAGAGCAGGCGAAATATACACAAACACTGATCTCTGGCTGAAGGAGACTCGAACCTACGAACCTTAGAACAAGGTGCGCAGTGCTATGCCAATCAACCCACACTCGACAATACCTTGGCGTGTAGCTTGCGCTACACGTTGATCCAAGGCAGCCAGCTTTCAGGGAGAAGGCATTTTTAAAATCTCTAGTTAGGCTCATGCATGCAGGGGATGAGATGAAAAGCTGTAAACCTTCTCCCTGAAAGCTGGCTGCCTTGGATCAACGTGTAGCGCAAGCTGCACGCTAAGGTATTGTCCAGTGTGGGTAGATTGGTATAGCACTGCGTACCTTGTTCTAAGGTTCGTAGGTTCGAGTCTCCTTCAGCCAGAGATCATTGTTTGTGTATATTTCGCATGCTCTTGCGAATTCCTAGCATATATATATATATATATATATATATATATATATATATATATATATATATATATATATATATATATATATGTATGTATATATATATATATATATATATATATATA
>NC_091297.1:38147658-38152658 GCF_038502225.1 Cherax quadricarinatus | reverse complement strand
AAGACGGAGAGGTGGGGCACACCACCATGTGCTGGACACAGTGCACACAACCGAGGAAGAAGTGAAGAGGCTTCTGAGTGAGCCAGATACCTCAAAGGCAATAGGGCCAGATAACATCTCCCCATGGGTATTGAGAGAGGGAGCAGAGGCGCTATGTGTACCCCTAACAACAATATTCAATACATCTATCGAAACAGGAAGATTGCCTGAGGCATGGAAGACAGCAAATGTAGTCCCAATCTTTAAAAAAGGAGACAGACATGAAGCATTAAACTACAGACCAGTGTCACTGACATGTATAGTATGCAAAATCATGGAGATTATCAGGAATAGAGTGGTGGAACACCTAGAAAGGAATGATCCCATCAACAGCAGCCAACATGGTTTCAGGGACGGGAAATCCTGTGTCACAAACCTACTGGAGTTCTATGACATGGTGACAGCAGTAAGACAAGAGAGAGAGGGGTGGGTGGATTGCATATTCTTGGACTGCAAGAAGGCGTTTGACACTGTTCCACACAAGAGATTGGTGCAAAAACTGGAGGACCAAGCAGGGATAACAGGGAAGGCACTACAATGGATCAGGGAATACTTGTCAGAAAGACAGCAGCGAGTCATGGTACGTGGCGAGGTGTCAGAGTGGGCCCCTGTGACCAGCGGGGTCCCACAGGGGTCAGTCCTAGGACCAGTGCTGTTTCTGGTATTTGTGAACGACATGACGGAAGGAATAGACTCTGAGGTGTCCCTGTTTGCAGATGACGTGAAGTTGATGAGAAGAATTCACTCGATCGAAGACCAGGCAGAACTACAAAGGGATCTGGACAGGCTGCAGACCTGGTCCAGCAATTGGCTCCTGGAGTTCAATCCCACCAAGTGCAAAGTCATGAAGATTGGGGAAGGGCAAAGAAGACCGCAGAAGGAGAACAGTCTAGGGGGCCAGAGACTACAAACCTCACTCAAGGAAAAAGATCTTGGGGTGAGTATAACAACAGGCACATCTCCTGAAGCGCACGTCAACCAAATAACTGCTGCAGCATATGGGCGCCTAGCAAACCTCAGAACAGCATTCCGACATCTTAATAAGGAATCATTCAGGACCCTGTACACCGTGTACGTTAGGCCCATATTGGAGTATGCGGCACCAGTTTGAAACCCACACCTAGCCAAGCACGTAAAGAAACTAGAGAAAGTGCAAAGGTTTGCAACAAGACTAGTCCCAGAGCTAAGAGGTATGTCCTACGAGGAGAGGTTAAGGGAAATCAACCTGACGACACTGGAGGACAGGAGAGATAGGGGGGACATGATAACGACATACAAAATACTGAGAGGAATTGACAAGGTGAACAAAGACAGGATGTTCCAGAGATTGGACACAGTAACAAGGGGACACAGTTGGAAGTTGAAGACACAGATGAATAACAGGGATGTAAGGAAGTATTTCTTCAGCTACAGAGTAGTCAATAAGTGGAATAGTTTGGGAAGCGATGTAGTGGAGGCAGGATCCATACATAGGTTTAAGCAGAGGTATGATAAAGCTCAAGGTTCAGGGGGAGTGACCTAGTGGCGATTAGCGAAGAGGCGGGGCCAGGAGCTCGGACTCGACCCCTGCAACCTCAACTAGGTGAGTACAACTAGGTGAGTACACATACACACACACACACACACACACACACCACACACACACACATACACACACACACATACACACACATACACACACACACACACACACACACACACACACACATAGAACTTCCTGCAGAAGCCCCCCAACCAGGTCAACCCCAGTGCAACCAAACACTCTAAACCAAAACACCCATGCCATATCCAATGCCCCCACACACTGCATTACAAACTCCACCCTCACAGCAACCACCCATAGTTCCTTATCAGGTCTCCCACTTCCCCAACCCCAATATACCTCCCAGACCACAGTCTTAGAAAAGAAGTTGAAGGTGTGGTATACAAATGTAGATGGAATAACAAATAAGTATGAGGAGTGGCATGAAAGAATCAAGGAGACATCCCCAGACATAATAGCACTCACAGAAACAAAACTCACCAGAATAATAACAGATTCAGTCTTTCCATCCGGATATCAAATCCTCAGGAAAGACAGAGGGAGGAGAGGGGGAGGAGGAGTTGCACGGCTCATTAAAAGCCAGTGGGGTTTTGAGAAAATGGAAGGAATGGATGGCACGGGCGAAAGGGACTACTCAGTAGGAACAATCCAGTCTGAGGGACATAAGGTGATAATTGCAGTAATGTACAACCCACCACAGAACTGCAGGAGGCCAAGAGAAGAATACGATGAGAGCAACAGAGCAATACTCGACACACTAGCCGAGGTGGCCAGGAGAGCACACATGGGGGGAGCAAAGTTACTAGTTATGGGTGATTTCAATCACCCATAACTAGTTTCCCATTATTTCTGTTTCCCAAGGGAAACAGAAATAATGGGAAGAACAGAACGAGTCCTTGGTTCACCCAAAGGTGTAGGGAGGCAAAAACTAGGTGCACTAGAGAATGGAAAAGGTGCAGAAGACAGAGAATTCAGGAAAATAAAGAGATTAGCCGAGGAGCCAGAAACGAATATGCACAGATAAGAAGGGAGGCTCAGCGACAATATGAAAATGACATAGCATCGAAAGTCAAGTCTGACCCAAAGCTGTTGTATAGCCATATCAGGAGGAAAACAACAGTCAAGGACCAGGTAATCAGACTGAGGAAGGGTGATGGGGAGTTCACAAGAAACGACCGAGAGGTATGTCAGGAGCTCAACAAGAGATTTAAAGAAGTATTTACAGTGGAAACCAGTAGGACTCCAGGAAATGAGAACAGGGGGGTACGCCAGCAAGTGCTGGATGAGGTACATATAACCAAGGAGGAGGTGAAGAAGCTGCTATGTGAACTTGACACCTCAAAGGCGGTGGGACCAGACAACATCTCTCCGTGGGTCCTTAAAGAGGGAGCAGAGATACTGCGTGTGCCATTAACAAAGATCTTCAACACATCAATTGAAACTGGGCAACTCCCTGAGGTATGGAAGATGGCAAATGTAGTCCCAAATTTTAAAAAGGGAGACAGACACGAGGCACTAAACTAGAGACCTGTATCACTAACGTGTATAGTATGCAAAGTCATGGAGAAGATCATCAGGAGGAGACTAGTGGAGCACCTGGAAAGAAACAAGTGTATAATTGACAACCAGCACGGTTTCAGGGAAGGAAAATCCTGTGTCACAAATCTACTGGAGTTATGACAAGGTGACAGAAGTAAGACAAGAGAGAGAGGAGTGGATCGACTGCATTTTTTTGGACTGCAAGAAGGCCTTCGACACAGTTCCTCACAAGAGGTTACTGCAAAAGCTAAAGGATCAGGCACACATAACAGGAAAGGCACTGCAATGGATCAGAGAATACCTGACAGGGAGGCAACAACGAGTCATGGTACGTGACGAGGTGTCAGAGTGGGCGCCTGTGACAAGCGGGGTTCCACAGGGGTCAGTCCTAGGACCTGTGCTGTTCTTGGTATATGTGAATGACATAACGGAAGGGATAGACTCAGAAGTGTCCTTGTTTGCAGATGATGTGAAGTTAATGAGAAGAATCAAATCGGATGAGGATCAGGCAAGACTACAAAGAGACCTGAACAGGCAACAAGCCTGGTCTAGCAACTGGCTCCTTGAGTTTAACCCTGCCAAATGCAAGTCATGAAGATTGGGGATGGGCAAAGAAGACCGCAGACACAATGTAGTTTAGATGGCCAAAGACTGCAAACCTCACTCAAGAAAAAAGATCTAGGGCTGAGTATAACACCGAGCATATCTCCTGAGGCGCACATCAATCAGATAACTGCAGCAGTATACGGGCGCCTGGCAAACCTGCGGATAGCGTTCTGATACCTCCGTAAGGATTCGTTCAAGACTCTGTATACCATTTACGTCAAGCCCATACTGGAGAATTCAGCACCAGTTTGGAATCCACACCTAGTCAAGCACGTCAAGAAATTAGAGAAAGTGCAGAGCTCCCAGAGCTAAGGGGATTGTTCTGCGAAGAAAGGTTAAGGGAAATCGGCCTGATGACACTGGAGGGTCAGGGGAGACATGATAACGACATATAAAATACTGCGCGGAATAGACAAGGTGGATAAAGACGGGATGTTCCAGAGAAGGGACACAGACACAAGAGGTCACAATTGGAAGTTGAAGACTCAGATGAATCAAAGGGATCTTAGGAAGTATTTCTTCAGTCATAGACTAGTCAGGCCGTGGAATAGCCTAGAAAGTGACGTAGTGGAGGCGAGAACCATACATAGTTTTAAGGCGAGGTATGATAAAGCTCATGGGGCAGGGAGAGAGAGGACCTAGTAGCAATCAGCGAAGAGGCGGGGCCAGGAGCTATGAATCGACCCCTGCAACCACAAATAGGTGAGTACAAATAGGTGAGTACACACACACACACACACACACACACACACACACACACACACACACACACACACATACACACACACACACACACACACACACATAGATATACACACACACACACACACACACACACACACACACACATACATACACACACACACACACACACATACATACACACACACACACACACACACACACACACACACACACACACACACACACACACACACATACACACACACATACACACACACAAACACACACACACACACACATACACACACAGACACACAGACACACACACACACACATACGCACACACACACACACACACACACACACACACACACACACACACACACTCACACATACACACATACACATACACATCATGGAGAAGATTATCAGGAGAAGAGTGGTGGAACACCTAGAAAGGAACGATCTCATCAACAGCAGCCAACATGGTTTCAGGGACGGGAAATCCTGTGTCACAAACCTACTGGAGTTCTATGACATGGTGACAGCAGTAAGACAAGAGAGAGAGGGGTGGGTGGATTGCATTTTC
>NC_091297.1:38135158-38142658 GCF_038502225.1 Cherax quadricarinatus | reverse complement strand
CACTGCCTTCTACTTTCCAGCACTGCTTCCTGAGCCCTAGCACTGCCTCTTGCGTCCCAGCACTGCCTCCTGCATCCCAGCACTGGCTCCTGCTTCCTAACACTGCTTTCTGCGTCTTATTACTGCCTCCTGCTTCCTAGCACTGCTTTCTACGCACTAGCTCTGCCTCCTGTGTCCTAGGTCTGCCTCCTGAGTCTCAGCACTGCCTCATGCGTCCCAGCAGTGTGTCCTACATCCCAGCTCTGCCTCCTGCTTCCCAGCTCTACCTCCTGCTTTCTAGCACTGCTTTCTGCGTCCTAGCACTGCCTCTTGCTTCCTAGCACTGCTTTCTACGTCCAAACATTGCCTCCTGCTTCCTAGCACTGCCTGCTGCGTCTTAGCAATGCCTCGTGCGTCCCAGCATTGCTCATGCTTCCTAGCACTGCTTTCTGCGTCCCAGCACTGCCTCCTGCTTCCTAGCACTGCTTCCTGCGTCCTAGTGCTGCCTCCTGCGTCCCAGCACTGCCTCCTGCTTCCTAGTACTGCCTCATGCCTCCTAGTGCTGCCTCCTGCGTTCTAGCACTGCTTTCTGATTCCCAGCACTGCTTCCTGCTTCCTAGAACTTCTTCCTGCTTCCTAGCACTGCCTTCTGCGCCCTAGCACTGCCTCTTGCGTCCCAGCACTGCCTCCTGCTTCCTAACACTGCTTTCTGAGTCCCAGCACTGCTTCCTGCTTCCTAGAACTTCTTCCTGCTTCCTAGCACTGCCTTCTGCGCCCTAGCACTGCCTCTTGCGTCCCAGCACTGCCTCCTGCATCCCAGCACTGGCTCCTGCTTCCTAACACTGCTTTCTGCGTCTTATCACTGCCTCCTGCTTCCTAGCACTGCTTTCTACGTACTAGCTCTGCCTCCTGCGTCCTAAGTCTGCCTCCTGAGTCCCAGCACTGCCTCCTGCGTCCCAGCAATGTCTCCTACATCCCAGCTCTGCCTCCTGCGTCCCAGCACTACATCCTGCTTCCTAACACTGCTTTCTGCGTCCTAGCACTGCCTCTTGCTTCCTAGCACTGCTTTCTGCGTCCCAGCACATCCTCCTGCTTCGCAGCACTGCTTTCTACGTCCAAACATTGCCTCTTGCTTCCTAGCACTGCCTGCTGCGTCCAAACAATGCCTCGTGCGTCCCAGCACTGTCTCCTGAGTCCTAGCACTGCCTGCTGCTTCCTAGCATTGCCTCCTGCTTTCTAGCTCTTCCTTTTGCGTTCTAGCACTGCCTCCCGCGTCCTAGCACTGCCTCCTGCGTCCCAGCACTGCCTCCTGCTTCCTAGCACTGCTTTCTGCGTCCCAGCACTGCCTCCTGTTTCCTAGCACTGCTTTCTGCGTCCCAGCACTGCCTCCTGCTTCCAAGCACTGCTTCCTGCGTTCCAGCACTGCCTCCCGCGTCTTAGCAATGCCTCCTGCGTCCCAGCACTGCCTCCTGCTTCCTAGCACTGCTTCCTGCGTCCTAGCACTGCCTCCTGTGTCTTAGCAATGCCTCCTGCGTCCCAGTACTGCCTCCTGCTTCCTAGCACTGTTTCCTGCTTCCTGGTACTGCCTCCTTCCTCCTAGCGCTGCCTCCTGCGTTCTAGCACTGCTTTCTGAGTCCCAGCACTGCCTCCTGCTTCCTAGAACTTCTTCCTGCTTCCTAGCGCTGCTTTCTGCGTCCTAGCACTGCCTCCTGTGTCCTAGCACTGCCACCAGCTTCCTAGCTCTGCTTTCTGAGTCATAGCACTGCCTCCTGCTTCCTAGAACTTCTTCCTGCTTCCTAGCGCTGCTTTCTGCGTCCTATCGCTGCATCCTGAGTCCTAGCACTGCCACCAGCTTCCTAGCTCTGCTTTCTGAGTCCCAGCACTGCCTCCTGCGTCCTATCACTGCCTTCTGCTTCCTAGCACTGCCTCCTGGTTCCTAGCTCTACCTTCTGCGTCCTAGCTCTGCCTCATGCGTCCTAGGACTCCCTCCTGTGTCCTAGCACTTCCTCCTGCTTCCTAGCACTGCTTTCTGAGTCCAAGCGCTGCCTCCTGCGTGTCAGCTCTGCCTTCTGCGTCCTAGCACTTCCTCCTGCTTCCTAGCACTGCTTTCTGAGTCCCAGCGCTGCCTCCTGCGTCCCAGCACTGCCTCCTGCGCCCCAGCACTGCCTCCTGCGTCCCAACACTGCATCCTGCGTCCCGGCACTGTCTCCTGCGTCCCAACACTGCCTACTGCGTCCCAGCACTGCCTCCTGCGTGTCAGCGCTGCCTCCTGCGTCCCAGTACTGCCTCCTGCGTCCCAACACTGCCTCCTGCGTCCCAGCACTGCCTACTAGCATTGATTACTGTGGACACATTATTGCGCCTTTTCAGAAATTCTTTTCTCTTTGCCAGTCCATTTACCTGTTCTGTCCTGGGACGAGTTTCTGTTTCTGAACCTTCTTGCTTGGACGTGTGAGAGCGTGTGGGCGTGTGAGAGCGTGTGGGCGTGTGAATGAGGGCAGGCATGTTTGGAAGCGTGTTGACTTGTGTGTACTCACCTAGTTGAGGTTGCGGGGGTCGAGTCCGAGCTCCTGGCCCCGCCTCTTCACTGAAGAAAGTGCATCATTAGGTCATTTGAGAGACATTCGAGTTGCTCAGTAGTTTGTAGTGCTTGATCATTCCCCAGGATGCAACCCACAACGATCGACTAACTCCCAGGTACCTTTTTACTGAAGGTTAACAGGGACAGTGGGTGTAAGGAGACTCGCCCGTATGTCTCGCCCTGTCCAGGATTCGAACCTGGGACCATTCGGTTGTGAGCCGACTGCGCTGACCACTGCGTGTGTGTGTGTGTGTGTGTGTGTGTGTGTGTATGTGTGTGTGTGTGTGTGTGTGTGTGTGTGTGTGTGTGTGTGTGTGTGAGTGTGTGTGTGTGTGTGTGTGAGTGAGTGTGTGTACTCACCTAGTTGTACTCACCTAGTTAAGGTTGCAGGGGTCGAGTCCGAGCTCCTGGCCCCGCCTCTTCACTGGTCGCTACTAGGTCGCTCTCCCTGAACCATGAGCTTTATCATACCTCTGCTTAAAGCTATGTATGGATGCTGCCTCCACTACATCGCTTCCCAAACTATTCCACTTCCTGACTGTGGCTGAAGAAATACTTGCTAACGCCCCTGTGATTCATCTGTGTCTTCAACTTCCAACTGTGTCCCCTTTTTACTGTGTCCAATCTCTGGAACATCCTGTCTTTGTCCACCGTGTCAATTCCTCTCAGTATTTTGTATGTCGTTATCATGTTGTCCCTATCTCTCCTGTCCTCCAGTGTCGTCAGGTTGATTTCCTTTAACCTCTCCTCGTAGGACATACCTCTTAGCTCTGGGACTAGTCTTGTTGCAAGACTAGTGTGACTGTGTGTGTGTGTGTGTGTGTGTGTGTGTGTGTGTGTGTGTGTGTGTGTGTGTGTGTGTGTGTGTGTGTGTGTGTGTGTGTGTGTGGGTGTGTGTGTGTGTGTGTGTGTGTGGGTGTGTGTGTGTGTGGGTGTGTGTGGAGGGTGGGCGTGTTTGAAAGTGCGTGGACTTGTGAGGGCGTGTGAGCATGTGAAATTGAGTGTGTGTGGTCATGTGTGGGCGTTTGGATTGAAGTAGGGGCGTGGCTGGCCGGGATACTGGATCACCCCTGCCCCCCTCATCTGTTGCTATGGTAGCTAGATCGTCTTGATTCTGCTTGTGATAATGAAGGCAAATTTCCTAACCTCTGTGATGTTGCTCCAGCACTTCTTATCTACTTGAAAAAGGCTAGCTGGGGGAAGGGGGGGGAGTAAGGGATGGGAGGAATACGAGAGTTCCTTGTTCCTTCATTATGGGGAGACAAGCAAGCTAGACAAACACAAGGGCACGAGCCTTGCCAATGGGTGGACCAACAAACGAATAAAGGTTTATAAGCGAACGGTAGAGGTCAATCTAATTGTAAGTGTATATCCTTCACCAGTATAGTTTGTGTTCTCTTGTCTCATAGTTGTGTAGTAGGTCATTATATTGATTCCCTCCTTCTTCCCCCGTCCCTATAGCATTATATTGTTCTCATCCCAACTAGTGTTACTTTACCACTAATTCTGTATTCTCTTACTTCCATTATTAGTGGAATAAATAACTGTATTCCCTTATTTCTTTTTTTAATCAAATCGTCTATCTTCCACTAGTGACTAGGGTGACACCGAAAACACGTTCAATAGTTGTCTTGCCAGATGTACGTAGATACCACACATTCAAGTGACACTCCGAATGGTGATTTCACCACTCCTTCATCAGAGTGTAGGCACTGTACTTCTGACCTCCAGAGCTCAAGTATGGCTAACCAGTTTAACTGAATCCTTTCAAAAATGTTACCTTGATCACACACCAACAAGATCAAGAATCCCTAAAATCATATGTCTCCACTCACACTTATTTAATTGCAGCACCAGTCTGGAACCCACACCTGGTCAAGCACGTAAACAAGTTAGAGAAAGTACAAAGGTTTGCAACAAGGCTAGTCCCAGAGCTCAGGGTAATGTCATACGAGGAAAAGTTGAGGGAAATCGGACTGACGACACTGGAGGACAGAAGGGTCAGGGGAGACATGATGAAGACATACAAGATACTGCAGGGAATACACAAGGTGGACAGAGATAGGATGTTCCAGAGAGGGGACACAGAAACAATGGGTCACAACTGGAAGCTGAAGACTCAGACGAGTCACAGGGACGTTAGGAAGTATTTCTTCAGTCATAGAGTCGTCAGGAAGTGGAATAGCCTAGCAAGTGAAGTAGTGGAGGAAGGAACCATACATAATTTTAAGAAGAGGTATGACAAAGCTCAGGAAGCAGAGGGAGAGGACCTAGTAGCGATCAGTGAAGAGGCGGGGCCAGGAGCTGAGTATCGACCCTTGCAACCACAATTAGGTGAGCACAATTAGGTGAGTATACACACACACACACACACACACACACACACACACACACATGTACACACACACACGTACACACACACACGTACACACACACGTACACACACACACATACACACACACACGTACACACACACACACACACACACACACTCGTGGAGGAGTCACGCGGTTTGAGCTCGTGTTTTGGTGGTAATTTCTGACTGTGCCATATGGAATAGAGTATGGGATATAGGCGTGTTCACGCATAAGAGTGCATATAATCACTTAAGCCCCGAAAAAAGGAAATATAAGTGATCACAGAAAAGAAAACAAAGGAAATAGTGACTAAGTGTTTAGTGGGGGCCATTGGAAGGGTGAACGGTTGTCAGGCCTAAATAGTGTTGCCATAATAACGCAGAGGAGTATTTGAAGAATATGTGTGACTCAAGACCAGGGAGATAAGAGATATGTATAGATGTGTCAGTAAATACAGTGAGTGAAAAAATTAGACGAGCTAGAGACTATAGTGCATACAGGAAGTTAGTGGAAAAATTACCGAGAAGCATCAAACATCTTCAACTTCTGGGACAGGACAGACCCGCAACGTTACTCCACTGCCAGCCCCAAGTAATATTCACCTAGTTTGAGTTGCATGGGATCAATAGTACCTGTCTCTAGCTGGAATTGGGGGTCACTCTCCTCGAGCTATCAGAATTAGAATAAACAGCATTTACTGGCATTAATAGAATTTAGAGGTAGTGGCATACAGGTGAAGCCTAGTGTATTTATTTTTTAATGTAATTTTAAATGCATAGGACAGTACAGTGGGAACCAAGAGATCGGGTACATATGCAATATATTTGTAGTACATACGTGGGAAATAAGGACTGTTTACATAAACATATGCACACACACTAAGTGAGAACAGGATCTGCTGTTAGGCACTTGAATAGCTGTAGCATGCACACACACACACACACCACACACACACACCACACACACACACCACACACACACACACATACATACATACAGGATTTCACACCTTCCTGTGAAGTGACCCTCTAACCCTTCCTTTCCCCCCATCTCTCTCCCTCTCCTCTCCTCCTCTCTTTTCCTCTTCCTCTCTCTCTCTCTCCCTTTCTCTCATCCTCTCTCTTCCTCTCACTCTTTCTCTCTGCCTCTCTCTCTCTCTTCCTCTCTGTCTCTCTTCCTCTTCTTTTCTCTCTCTCTCTCTCTCTCTCTCTCTCTCTCTCTCTTCCCTTGTCACTCCCCCCTCTCTCTCTCTCACCTTTTCCCTCTCTCTCACTTTCTCCCCCTTTTCCCTTCTTTTCCCCTCTCTCCTAACCTCCCCTTCTCTCTCTTTCTCCCTCTCTCTCCCCCTCTCCCCCTTTTTCTTTTTCTCTTTCTCTCTCTCTTTCACTAAAAAAAAATGGTTGGGACTTGCAGGAATCAGGGATCAGATGACAATGGTACTGGTAGGGAGGAATGGATGGAGGAGCAGTGGAAAAGGATAGAGCAAGAATGGGAGAGAAAATTAGGAGAGCTTTCTGAAAAAATGGAGAAAGAGCTCTCTGTGAAATGGGAAAAGAGGTTGGAGAAGGAGACAAAGAATTGGGAGGCACAAGTCGAAACTGCAGTAGCCAGGGTAAAGGTCCTAGAATTTGAGGTAAACAGGCTGAAGCAAGTCTCAGGGGTAGTGACCAGAAAAGACACACCATACGAAGCTGAGAGACTGAACAGGAAGGAAGGAGATATGAATTATGCTAAGGTCATATCAGCCTGCAAAGAAGGGCCAGGGAGTGGAAGGGAAGAGCAGATGGGTGCAGAAGGAGAGGGAGATAGGTCGAATGCTGAGGCACAACCATGCTACCAAGAGCCACTGGAAAAATCAAGGGAGAAAATTACCACATAAAGACAGGAACCAGAGTCACAGAGGAAGAGGCAATGGGAGGAGGAAAGGGCAAAATCAGTGTTTATCCATGGGCTTCGGGAGAGAGAGGAAAGGACACACACTGAAAGACGGCAGGAAGAAAGAAAGGAGATTGAGAAAATCATCACAGAAATAGGGGGAGAAGACATGGACGAGATTGTAAATTTTCAGAGAATAGGGGGGTACTTGAAGGGAAGAAACCGACCGATCAAGCTGATTCTCAGGACAGAAACAGTGCAGAACAGGATCCTCCAAGAGAAACCACGGTTGAAAAGCTCAGAAGAGTACAAGAAGGTGTTCCTAGACAGAGACAGAACACAGAGAGACAGCAGCTGAGGGAGAGGACAAAAAAGCGAAAGGAGCTAGGAAAGGAGACAAGGATGGAACCAGCAGAGGTCAGTCAGAGCAGAACAGAGTAGCAAGGGCAAGCACACACACAACTATCCTCAGAACCCCACAACCTATCACACCATCCCAATACACAATACAATCCATACCCACAGCTTCCACCCAACCCCCAACCATAGAATCCCACAGTATGCTACCAGGTCTCCCACCCCCACAGGCCCCCCAAACCACAGTGTTGGAAAGGAAATTGAAGGTATGGTACACAAACGCTGATGGAATAACAAACAAGTGGGAGGAGTGGCACGAAAGAGTCAAAGAGGCATCACCAGACATCATAG